>NW_010330922.1:5800-22458 GCF_000700745.2 Antrostomus carolinensis
TTCACTCAAGTTTCCTACGTAAAGCTGGCTTCATCTAAGACCACTTATGGATTTCAATGCCTTTTTCTAAAGTATCCCTATTTTCTTTCTCTTCCTGTTCTTAAGGCTCAATTGTACTTACACCAACAAAAAATACTGAGGTTTCTGAGAAATGTTGTAATTAAAAACACTTCCAGAAAACTGTGGGAGATGTATTTATTAATATATACTTGCATTACAGAAGCGTTTGAAGGACTCTGTTATAGCAAGGTACAAACAGCACTTGAAACACAGTCCTGATCTAATGTTTTTATAATATGAAAAGGAAAGAGAGAAGGATTTGACTGATGCCAGGATTATTATTTCCATTTACGAATAGATACCTGAAACACAGGTAAATGAAGTGGCATTCTCAGTCATGAAGGAGAAGTATGCCAGAAATAGAAATGCATCAGGTCTCCTGAGTCCCCACCCTGGGTTTCACCCGTTAAACAATTTATACCTTTCCATATGCTTTCAACCTTCACTGTCTCCCAAGGGGTTTACACTTTAAAGTTCTCAATCATATTCCAAACTGCTGGAATACATTATGGGTAAAATGAAGTTACAAAAGTAACCATATCAACCTGACAGGCCATCTGTCAGAATTTACCATATAAATAAAACTAAATCCCATAAACAAATGACTAGTTTAATCTATCAGTCGTGTTCTGTATTCAACCAGACACTCAGTATTTTCTCTATACTCCATGTTCCACATAGTTGTGTTGCTCCCATCAATACTAATATTAGGTATTCCTTGCAGAGCCAAATGAGTCCAAGATCGACCCCAAAACATGGTGATAAGTTTCTGGGCAATGAACTGAAATATTTTTTCTCTTTAAGTCCATCTAGCAGACTTGAGGTACCTTCCTGAAAAGAGTGTAAGTGAAGTTCTTTATTTGTTCTAGTTCAACAATCTCAGTTCTATATGAAAAAATAGTGATAACACAGCTTCCCAACTCTAATTAATTAACTCTCAGCTCTAATAAATTGTCAAGGGTTTTGTAAAAGTCATTAAGAGTCTTTTAATTTGCAGTAAACTGAGCTAAAATGACACAGGCATCTCCCAAAGATTCCTGACATAGGGTGGTGACAGAATCCAAGTCTCCCAGGCACTACCCTTCCACATATCCAGTCTACTCTTTGCATTATGCTTTAAACTGAGCTTTATTTTAATATGTTAATGCACAGAAAGAATCTTCAAAATTATTTTATGGATGTTAGAAGGACTTTGAGAACTGCTAGACTGCTCCTTACACAGGATGGGACATATCCCATGGCATTTATGCATTACATTTACGTAGCCCTTATGAGATGTTTCATATGTTGTAGATCTCAGCTCAACAGCATTTATCAGCAGGGAAGACAATTTTTTAATGTTAACCTTTGGGTTGTTCACAGCCAGTCAAATATCACATAAAATAAAAGAAATATAATATTACAGTCTAATTGAAACAGTTTTAATCTCAGGCTGGGATCCCAATATATCTTATAAATAAGAATTTAGATGCTTTCTGTTCCAAATTTATTAAGTTTTTAAATAATATATTTAAAATCAAAGCTTTTAATGGTGAAGTTAATAATACACATTCTCAATATTAATTCTGTTTTAATCAAGGTTTTCATTATTTATTTGTTTGCAAAGCCTCCCAAATCTTATAGAAAGCTGATTTTGTTTGGGCTGACAGTAAGATATCAGTCTGTACAGTCAGGGGTAAACAATATTATAAAAATGACATATTACTGTTTGAGTTAAATGTTTAAGACCTCAAAGTGATAGCTGCCAGAGACTCATCAATTTCTCACTAGCCACTAAACAAGCAAGACGAAGAACAACCTTTTCTATCATAACCTTTGAAGCTGAAAAATTATGTTTAAACTGTTGACTTCACTATGGGAGTTTTCATACAAGGGATTTGATACCATTCAATGAATTTAAAGCCAGAAGAGAGCATTAGATAAATGGATATCCTTTTCCATGTAATAAAGATGAAATATTTGTATCTGATTACCTTTCAAATATCCTAATAACTTGTATTTTTCTGCCTTTCTGGAAGCTTTCATGACATGAATACAGGAGCATGAACTGGAAGGAGCTGTAGAGTTGTTTTGCTGGAAGCAGCTATCATTGCAGAGATTTCATTACCGAGAAATTCATTATATATGACCAGATAAAAAAATCTGAGCTTTGAAGAACTGTTTCATCCACACTAAATTATGTTGTCCTCTTATGTAATTATAGACAGCTTTGGGAAATTTGGCATCAACTATTTACTTATTTTTAAAGAGGAAAGAGCATAATAATAATTACTTATAATAATTTGAAGAATGAAAAAACAGAATGTCATAATAACAGAATAAAAAAAAAACCATCAGAACAATAGTTTGGGAACATATTTCCCCAGTGTTTGGAAAGAACAGAAGAAACATAGGCAAATACAAAATGAGGATACAAAGCTGACATAAGAAGTAAGAGATCATAAGACATAAGGTGAGAGAGTAAGGAAGATAAATTTATGGAGTCTCAAAGAGCAAAACCTCAGGGGCAACATGATCGTAGTCTATAAATATCTTCAAGGTAAGGATATAAATGAAAGGAGGGAATTACTCAGTCTCCAACTACGAGTACTAGAAGGAAAGGCCTGGCGCTAAGAAGAGAGAAGTTTAGGTAGGAGTTTTTAGCTGTAGGAGGAGATAAAACAGTGAGCAGACTTCAAAAGTACCATTCGAGGTCCTGCCCCTGAATGGGATGTTCACACCAATAGAAATGTTTCACTTGTGCATTTTCATCTAACAAATTTCCTACTACTAGAGGAACCTGAGCTGCCTTTGATTTCTCTTGATCTCCTCTTAGGCAGCACTTAAGTTTCTGAGACTTCAGCATAGTGTGCTAATGGTTTTAAGTTTGTCATATGTTATATAGGAAGGGAAATATATTTGATGGCCTGAGATAAGCATATCTCTATGAGGCAGAATGGGGAAGGTAAAAGAAACATTTTTATAACTCTTTCTGGAGGTGTGACATAGATACCAACTTTTGTGGATGATGTGAATATTCTTTTCCGTAGCAACTTCAAAATATCACATCTTTTTTCTTGATACAGACACTTAATGTAACAGATATTTCATTTCCTTCCTAAGCTTCGTATCTTGATTCACTGGAATACCCACTTAAAAATGCTCCTACCTTATTCAAATGGTTTCAGAAACCCTCTTTTATTGCTGTTCCTGCGCCTTCTATGACTGTGCCTTCAATCTAAACCTTGATTGTGACCACAATCTTGCAAGAACAGATGAAGACACCTTCACAAATTGCAAGTGTTCTAAAGAAGGAACTTCCAAAGCTTTCTCTCCTCTTCCTTCACCTTTTATAACACTATTTAAAGTATCAGACAAGATTTATCTCACCTTAGAAATAGCTATTTCCAAAGATGTGCCAGTCCTCTGCCAGCTCATATATGACCATAAAGTGAAAATATAGCACATCTTAGGAATTCCTATATTCAAATGATAAAAACATTAAGGGTTGGATGGTGGGCCTGTTTAATAAGCTTACTAGAGATTTATGGCATTTCTAAGTCACTATAAACCTACCTGCACATTGCTTTTAATGAAGAACATAACACTTGTATCTAAAAAGTTGATGGCAACCTGGTGCAAGTTTTTCTTATACTGTAGGGGAAAAAATAAGGTTCAGACCCACAAGATCATCATTAAAGTAGTTCACTAAGAACCTGGATCTTGTTTCTTTCCATTGTCCTAAGACAAAACAGTAGTAGAGTATATCCCTCTTCTTAAGGAGGTAAAATTTAGGTAAAATTTAGTTTAGTTCTTTGAAAACTAGATTTTACGTATGTTCACTGAACACAAATCATATTTATAGGACAGAGGACTCTGTCTTTTTGGCTAATTAAGTCAATTTAAGCACAGTACTATAATTCAAAACTCTAATGTTAACACTGAATACGTTAAAAAATAGCAAAAACGAGAGACATATTAATTTGTTGATAATAGAATCAAGTCTGCTGACTACGACTAATACTGGAAATATGGAGAGATTCCAAAGACAACCAGAATCCTGAGTACAGAATTAAGAAGTTGGCAAAAAGTTTACAGTGTAAGAAATCTAACTCTAACACATAAGATCATTGTGGGGGTGGAAGAGCAGATGCAAAGTCTTCAACTACAGGAGACTGCTGGAAGGAAAAAAAGAACTAATCTGTTTTCCTTCTTCACAATGGATAGAACAAGTAATAAGAGGCTTATATTTATGAAATAGAGATTTAAGTTAGACCTCAGGAAAAAGCTTTCTAAAGATAAGTATAGCTAAGTACTGGAATAGATTTATTGGGGAGATTATGAAATCAGCATCATTTGAGTCTTTCAAGAACAGTTTAGACATACTCTAGTTGAGAATGGTTTAGATAGAGTCAATCTTGCCCTGAGGCAAGGGAAACTTGTATTTGATTCTGCCAAGAAACAGAAGGACGGACCAGACAATCTCTTGAAACCACTTTCAAGGCATTTCCTTCCTATGATAAGGTTTAATGAATGAAAGTTATAGCTAATTCATTTAGGCAATGGATAAAATCTATATTTTTAATAGGGAAGATAATTTAATAGCAAACAACTGAAAAACTTGATCCATGGTATGGTGGATTTCCTATTCATTTTAAAATAAGACTGAATACAGAAATATAAAGTACTAACCAATTTCAGTTGTACCTAATTTCCTATTGAAAAGAATTATTTAAGGAGAAGTCCTATGGCCTGGGTTATGCAGGATGTCATACTGGCTCTAACTGGTTTAATAATTTATTAATTGTATTTATTATTTTTTATTTATTTTGTTTCCTTTTCATGTTGGTCATGTTGATTTATCAAATTGCTTCCTGGCTCTTGGTCTCTGATAGCACATAAAATGCTTTAAAAATTTCTAAAGCGATAACAGTTTATCCCATATACCCTTTCTGGTTGTTAATGCTTCCACTCTTAGTGGTTTACCCACTATAGGTAGGGGAAAAAATCACCTTTTAATGATTGCAGATAGCAGGATAAAAATTCTACTAATGTGTTTGAGGCAAGCATCCTTATAATAGTTAAATTAATGAGGATGTAATTAATGGCTATATAGATGAAATGCACTTTCCACCTGAATGGAAACGTCCTTAATTAAGACAGATTTAAGTACTAGGCATTGGGTTGCAAATGGAAGGAAGAACAATGAATGTACTCAGAGCAGTTTCCCTCCTTTCATGCAGCTTTTTGACATATTTAAAGAATTACTTGATTTAGTCTCTAGTTTGCAGGTAGGGGGCTATGTGCCTGAGTAAAACAAGAAACCATACATTAGACAAAGAGTTGTATTCATCTCTATCTGCCACTTCCTTCCCTAAAGTACAGAGATGTCTACAGTACAGATCAAAGGCCAGTTTGTCTAGATTAGTTTAAGTGCAGCTTAAGTGCAGCTGGTCCACAGAAAAGTAGAAGAGAGGAAAGATAGTCTAGCTCCAAAGGAATTTGAGTCACTGAATAATTCAAACAGCAAACTGTTGATATTTATGAGACCTACTCCAACATTCACTGAAATAAAAGGTGAATTCCCATTAACTTTACATGGGCATGGTACCTTCCAAGAAAAAACTGAGATTAAGTTAATTGAAATTTTCATTTAAAATCTGATGATTTTCGCTTCTGAGACCTGTTCAATAGACTTAATTATCTCATGAAGTTTCACTTCATTCCTCTAAGATCTCTTATATGACTATCTCATTTCTCTTGGGGGAAAACATCACATTTTATCCCTATGCCTCCTGTTTGCAATCTGTAAAGCATAGTGAGACAGTAAGGATGAAAAATAGAAGGAATAAAAAAGACCCATGAAGGCATGTCAAAGGACTGCTGTGTACCTCTTCACGCAATTGTTATGCAGGGTAACAACTGTGTAACAATTGAGCCGACAATATGCACTTGCAGCCCAGAAGGCCAATAACCGTATCCTGGGCTGCATCAAAAGAAGTGTGTCCAGTAGGTCAAGGGAAGAGATTATCCCCCTTTACTCTGCTCTCATAAGGCCCCACCTGGAGTGCTGCGTCCAGTTCTCGGGCCCTCAAAACAAGAAAGACAAGGACCTGTTAGAATGAGTCCAGAGGAGGCCACCAGGATGATCCGAGGGCTGGAGCACCTCTCCTATGAAGACAGGCTGAGAGAGTTGGGGCTGTTCAGCCTGGAGAAGAGAAGGCTCCAGGGAGACATTCTAGCGGCCTTCCAGTACCTGAGGGGGCCTACAAGAAAGCTGGAGAGGGATTTTTCACAAGGACATGTAAAAAGGGGAACAAGGGGAAATGGCTTTAAACTGGAGGAGGGTAGGTTTAGATTAGATTTTAGGAATAAATTCTTCACTGTGAAGGTGGTCAGACACTGGAACAGGTTGCCCAGAGAAGGTGTGGATGCTCCTCCCTGGAAGTGTTCAAGGCCAGGCTGGATGAGGCTTTGAGCAGCCTGGTCTAGTGGAAGGTGTCCCTGCTCGTGGCAGGGGCATTGGAACTACATGATCTTTAAGGTCCCTTCCAACCCAAACCATTCTATGATTCTATAACAATTAGATCCATCTGTGTACTAAGGGCCAAACCAAGAGTAAGAATTTTTTTTAGCTCATCTCTGTTTTTCTTCTAGGGGTTTTAGTCCAAATCCACTCCCTTGTTTCTGTGTAGCACAGCTTTCATCCTAAGTAAGATAAAGAATGTACAGCAGAAAGCTATTTCCTCTGCACTTGAGCAACAATTCTAGTTAGATCTCAGCATTCCTTTTTAGGGCTGATTTAATTCAAGATGCAAACAAGAGCAAAGGTATGGAGTAACAGACATTTCGGTTGTTACTCCATTTCGGTTCCATCTGCAGTGGCAGTTAAAGGGGCATCTCACAAACAATGGGAGAAAGGGGTAAAAAACTCACTGTCAATTTTGATGCCGACTACTCATATCACAAGTACTAGCAAACCAAAGCACGATGAATATTTGAACTGCTTGCAAACACAAATCATATTGAACAGGGTAAGTGCATCTCCATTTATTATGCAGGGAGCTTAGGAAGGCAGAATATATTTATTGTTAATAGAATATTCACTTCAGGCTATACCAATATGGCTTTTGTTTTGATAAAACTTGTCCTTGGGGAGCCAAACACAAACTTCTGAGTTTTTCCAAGGAATGATATATATTTTCTGGTTAACTCAGTATGGATCTGAGTTGTTGGCTGACATTTATTCTGAAGGTGATTCTGCATCTTTACAAAGTGAAACCACAAAAGCTGAGAACAGAAGTCTTCTACCTTCTTTTTGCACCTGTATAAAAGATGCATGGAGATATAAGACATCATGGAGTTACACACAGTGTTCCTTTTTACCCTTCTTGTAGAAGAATGTGACTTTAAAATTAAAAATAAATTTAATCACAAGAAGTCCAAACAAATGCAAATACTGGTAAATACATGGTTAGCTTCTATCACTGAAAAATAGTGTAATAGCATTACACCTTTTACTCCATCTTTTACTCTAAATCTGGGATTTACTTCAATTCTGTGATTCCAAAGAAAGAAAAAAGCTAAAACCTGAAATAAACAAATGATAAGTCCAAACCACACCACTGAGAGCTGAATTTTGAAAGTACTCTAATTCCAGAGTAATGAGGATCCATGCTTTTAGATCTAGATGGCAAAAAGGTCACTTCTGAGCTGAAACCAGATGTGTAGGGACAGAATCAGATGAGTCTGTTTAGTTTATTCATTTATATATTTATACACACACATATATATATATCTTTTTTTCTCTTCTCACATGATTAAACTTGTAAGAAAGCATCACATACAGCACAGCAGGTAGGTTTGATGGAAGAAGATGAAAAAGGGCAAAATTTACCCTTACTTTTACTGAATAACACAAATTCATTATCAGGGCTAAAAAGAAAAATACAAATTGCTGGACATATCCCAGTGGTTACAGGGAATTCTAAAGGATAAATCAAGGATGAAAAAATTAAAGCACCAGTGATTCTGCTGGAATTTGCTTGAAGCCATTTCAATACCTCTTACAAAATGGGTTGAGGAAGAAAAACTGTGTCATTCTGAAGCAATGTGAATGAACAAACAAAATGACCACCTAGGAATGTCTTACATAGCCTTTATTACTGTTATAGCAGCAATAGTACTATGAAATAAATACACAGTATTCTAAGGATATTCATATTTAAAGAGCCAATACCCAGTACTTTTTAGCCTGCTCCATATCCATTTATTGCTGCTCTAGTAGGAAAAAAAAAACCAAACAACAAAACATTTAAAATGGACTCCTATTCAGATGACCAGTTTCAGATAGTTATGAGCAATGCAAATGAGAAGGCCAAGACTAGGGAGCAACTTTGCAGGAAAGGAGAGAATAAAATGTTATTCACTATTGTCTCTTCATTTAAGACTTGTATGCAGAGGAACAATGTGAAATAAACAAACATACACATTCTGGAAAACAGAAATGCAAGAAAGTCTGGACAGTACAATATATTTTTATCTTCTCAGAGATGACAGTATGACGGTAACAGCAATAATAGGTGGCTTCAAAGAAGATATTATAGTCCAATCCAGTTACATCTGAACTCTACATGCTTCAGTGGACAGAAACAAAAATGCTTCAGGATGAGATTGTGTAAACCACCACATTATTTTCAGTTAGATCACTCACCGTATTAAGGTTTTGCTAAGCTCACTAATAGCTTTGAGTTCTGGACTGAGTGGAGAATCACTACAATGCCTTCTGAGATCCTGAAGGCAACAGCCCCAAATGAGCAGGACACTATTTCACTCCAAGTGAAATGAACTACAAAATACAAAATTAATTGACATCTGTTCACCTTTCATTAGTATGCCTCTACAGACAAAACTTCCCAACTGCTGCTGCCTTTGCTGACAAACTGTTCAAGTTGCTTCCCCTTAGTACACCAGAAAGCTTGCAAATTAGCTAAAAGCAAGCAAAAATCCTCCAAATATTCTTCTTGGAAGATACTCTGGCAAGTAAATTAGAAAAAGTACTATATGAAAACACTGCTTTTTCTGGAAATGTAACATCACCAGACCACATTTTTTAAAGAAGGTACTTTTGCAATGTGAGAATATTTTCTAAGTTATATGCACGCACACATACATACCCTATCACACTTCCACGAACTATAAAGTTATAATGTAAGAAGGTAAGTCCAAGTACAGAAGTTATAAACATAGAATCATTTAGGTTGGAAAAGACCTCAAAGATCATAAAATCTAACCATTAACTTAATACTGTCAAGTTCAGCACTAAACCATGTCCCTAAGTACCACATCTACACGTCTTTTAAATACTTCCAGGGATAGTGACTCCACCACTGCCATGGGCATCCTGTTCCAATGCTTGACTGCCCTGTCAGTAAAGAAATTCTTCCTCAGAACCAATCTAAACCTCCCTTGGTGAAACTTAAGGGCATTTTCTCTTGTCCTGTTGCTTGTTACTTGGTTGAACAGACAGACCCCCACCTCTCTACACCCTCCATTCAGATAGTTGTAGAGAGTGAGAAGGTCTCCCCTCAGCTTCTTTTTCTCCAGGCTAAACAACCCCAGTTCCCTCAGCTGCTCCTCATCACACTTGTTCTCTAAGTCTTTGCCCGAATCTGACCTTCCTGGAATCCCAATGCTTCAGTGGAGCAGTGAGAAGAGGAAGGATTGTTGTTGTTCTTGTAGGCTCAAGAGAAAGTTTGTTCTCGTGAGCTCAATTCTTAGTCACAATCTTCTATCTTAGTGTTGGATTTTTTTTTATTTTTTTAAATGATTATTTTTTTTTATCTAGAATGAAATGATCTTTTAAGAGGATGGTGCTAAAAGGTAATGTTTCCTGCTGTTAACAGTATTAACAGTCTGTTAAGAGGCATTCAAGTTCAAATGCACATAAAGTGACTTAGTGACTTTAAGGTCCCTTTGAGTAAGCTGGAATCTGTAAAGCAGTCATCTCCTTTTATATTTAGCTTTAAAACACCTGATAAAGCTATGAAAACTGCCTCTTTGTGAATGAAATAGTCTGCAAATGATTTCTTTCTAAGTTTCTCTGTTGCTATAAGCAGTTTAGAGAAGGAGCAGTAGGGGCAGGAGGACCAGCAGTAGGGACTGGTGCTGGCAGATTTCCTTTGCTTAAAGACTTAAGCAAAGTTACAGACTTCAAGCCCCAAAGTCTGTAGGTTTTGCTGAAGGCTGTACAGGTGTGGAATTATTACTGTAAGTGACGTAGAAATCTCCCTCTATCTACAACTCAAGAGAAGGCCCAGTATGAAGAAAAGTTTCAGGGTGGAGTGCAGTTGGTATGTGAGAAATCACAGAATCACAGAATGGTAGGGGTTGGAAGGGACCTCTGGAGATCATCTAGTCCAACCCCCCTGCCAAAGCAGGTTCACCTTGAGCAAATTGCACAGGAAAGTGTCCAGGAGGGTTTCAAACATCTCCAGAGAAGGAGACTCCACAACCTCCCTGGGCAGTTTGTCTCACAGTAAAGAAGTTTTTCCTCATGTTTAAGCAGAACCTCCTGTGTTCCATTTTGTGCCTTCTGCCCCTTGTCCTATCACTGGCCACCACTGAAAAGAGTCTGGCCTCATCCTCTTGACACCCACCCTTTAGATACTGATAAACATTGATAAGATTCCCTCACAGTCTTCTCCAGTCTAAACAGACCCAGCTCTCTTAGTCTTTTCCTCGTAAGAAAGATGCTCCAACCCCTTAATCATCTTTGTAGCCCTCCTCTGGACTCTCTTCAGAAGTTCCCTACTTAGTTCCCTAGGTACAGACTGCCACCTTAGAGTCGCTGACTTTAAGAGAAACAGTACAGAGGGTGGAATAGAGCGGAGATACCACGACCAGGCTCTGTGCAGAGCAGAGAGGAACTTGATGGTGCTGTGGAATTGATAAGCTGCATGGTTGCTACCCTGAGCCAGTAGTTTCTCATCATTTTGCCAAAACCTTGTCCTTGATGGAACTTTGCTCATTATAATATCATTATAATGCTAAACTACACCTCTATCCCAAAAGTTACCTACCTCCAAGGTACGACCTCCCCTCACTGAGCATACAGTCTGAATTTCCTCTAGTCTAGACCTTTAAAAGCAAAATGAGGAAATTTTACACCAATTCTAATAAAGGTCTGTATGCCTGGAGTCACTCATGCTCCACCTAAAGGTAATAAAATAGTATAAAAATGGCCCAAGAGAGAGGGGATGTTGGGGCAGATACCATCGCAGACAAATTCAGGGGATACCATCACGAACCACCTTCGAGTTCTGGGACCAGTCACTGACTGAGCCTGCCTTACCGCCCCATAAGGACACCTATTGGGTGAGATTCGAACCTTCCCCTGGAAACTTAGAAAATCTCTATAGAGTTGTTTTTCTTTCTCTTAACATGTTTATAGATTTATGTTTTTAAGTATTTACACTCATTTTTGCAGACAGTTTATTTATCGCCGACAATCCAGAAGAACCTGTACTATGTTGCTTCAATCAACTGCACCATTCATTAATCCAGTCATGACAGTCCTCATTGAACATGATCAAGCATGGCCCTGAAAGTTCATTTAAATGTGACTAGACTGGAGGTGCGTTGCTGGTCCCCAGCTAGCGATCCCGGAGCAGAGACAATCATGAAACCAAAACTGCAATCCCAGAAGAGTGAGCCTGAGCAATCCCCAAGAAAGTTCCCCTGAGCTTTCCAGTCAACCCTCATTAATATACTGAACATGACATTATATGATATGGAATATCCTATTGGTGTATCCAAATGTCAATTTGGGTTACTAATTTTAATATTTTGACCTGCCCCAGGCCTTGCACCTGCAGACTGACAAAACACGGGGAGGCTGGGAACGTCCTTCATATTCCAGTAACAACTGAAAACATTAGTATGTTATCAATGTTCTTCTCATAACAAATCCCATACTGAAACCAAAACACAGTGCTATTGATGCTACTAAGAAGAAAACTACCTTTATCCAAGCAAAACTAGGACAACAATAATGCCTGGTCTCCTCTAAGAATGTGGAGCTCTTGATGTAAAAATAAAAATCTTAACCTATTTTGCAGAGACAAGGCTTAAAACGGAGGTCTTTTGAGAACCTATACTAACAAGTAGAGAGTCAAAGCAGTGTTTGAAAGGCAGGATCTTTTCCAAAGTAAAAGGGCGTACAGGTATTTCCCCACAGGAAACAAAGGTTAATAAAGAAGTACCCTACTGTCTACATTCCATACAAAAGGAAGAATAGCTTGCTCATTTGTTTTGAAAGAATAAGTCACAACACATGCAATACCTAATGTGTCTAGCACTCAGTCTGGAAAGGACTTTTATAGTATCTCATCACAGATTCCTTCCAATGATGAAGTACACTGAAGACATTTACTTGTACAGGCAATATCCTGGGCAACAGAGAAAACAAACAGCAGACAAGATAAATCAGAACTAAATTCAAATCTGAAAAATGTGCTTCCAATAATGAATGCTGTGCTTGAAACATATGAATATGAAGGACTCCTCTACTGAAAAGAAAGCTTGGAGAAATATTTGAAATCACTAACATTTAATAAAAAGATTTATTGTTTGTTTTGTGATATACTGTAAATGTATACATGTTTCATATGATATTGGATATCCAACAATATAATAGAGGTTGTGAAGTCTGTCTCCTTAGAGATTATCATAACAGGTGGGTAGATTCCACTGCAACAGCCTTTGAAGCTTCTGTAGTTTTTAAGGTCTCATTTCTGCCCAAGTAGTGTTGAAAGAAGCAAAGAAGAATTGTGCTGCACAGCATAACTTTTACTTTTCAATCACTTGTAGCAGGGTAATAGTTATCAATTGAGTAATTGTGCACAAAAGAGGTGCTTGGCAGCATTGCTGACTCAAAATCATGGTTGTCTTCTCAGAAGCCCCCAATTTGTTTTTGTTTTTGTTTTTGTTTTTAAAGCTGGGGACTGAACATGTTTTAGTTCTGCCATTGACAAATCATCATTTTCAGAAAAAATCTGAGTTATGAAGCAGTATCACTGAGAAAGTTTAAGCCACAGAACAGAGCCACCAAGGCAAGAAGACAAGCTAGAGAATAATAAAAAAAAAAAGCCAAAGGTACAGCTAAAAATAAGAAAATTTGTTAAATCTAGCTTAAAGCTGAAGAAAGGCAGTAAAAGCCTGCCTCCAGAACAAAGTAAAAAAGAACAGATTTTGGAACTGTAAAGATTTAGAAAAACCAGAAGAGCCCGATTTGATACTTTAAGATAGAAAAGGAAAACCCTCCAGCAGTTTGTAATAGTGTATTTGATTCTGCCATGAATCTGACCTTTTCCTGAAGCATGTGACAGATTGTCAAAGTCAGGAAAAAACAAAAAGCATAAAAAGATGGAAGAATTAATGCTCTAAGTTTCAGCACATTTCAAAGCAGCGCTGACCATTTCCTTGCCACAAAGTGGTCCTGTCAGTACCTTCTACTTCTATGATACGTAGCCCACTATAGTGCAAAACCACAGTGTAATGTGCACTTTTTCATATATTCATACATATTTTTAAATTTTATATAATAGGTACAGGATTAATTAGAGAACAGTTTTCCATAATAAATTAGATCCATTAATTGCTATGGAGCACAATCCAGAGTACACACATCTTCCTACTGAGATTGTAATAATTAACAAACTTCTCTAATCTATTCATTATATATTAACTGTTTAGAAGCTCCTTATAAAAAAATTATCAAGCATTATGTAAAATAAGCAATTTCTTACGTTAGCAATGGAAACACTTCACATCTGTGTAGCTATTTCAGAACCTTAAAAAAACCTAAAACACTAAGAAAAGATGGGAATGTGTGAATTGAACATCGCTACTGGGGCAGGGCAGGATGGGGTTGAAGTAATGACAAATCTGAAGGATTCCTGTCAAAGTCTTACAAAGATAGATCTACAAAGTCTATATTCTCTTCCTGTTCCTTTCTCAATCATCCATCTGCCCTTTAATTCCCCTTCTCCCTTCCCAAAGAAATAAGAAAATATTGCTACTCTCCTGGAGGCTTGGAGAATACCTGCACTGGTTTTGTTATTTTTTCTATGAGAAACCCAAAGATCAAATCTTATGTAGTCTCACAAGACTGTTTCCCTCAAAAACAAAGCAAAACATGCAGCTTCACACACAAACGTGCTCACACACACTAAAAAACCTCCTACTTCTTGAAACATTTACTCATTCTCTGGAAAATTCTGAAAACTAACAAATGGTAGGGCACAAATACCTTTTTTCAAGCAAGATTTTGAGACAAGCTTCTCAATAAAATTAACATAGGAATTTTCTAGTCAGCAAAATACTATGGAAACAGCCAAGCTTAGTATTTAAAATTTCAATGAATATTAACAAACCCCACGTTTAAAAAGCAATTTCACTAACTCAAGTGTAAGTTATCTTTTGCTTCCTTTCGTTCTACTATATTAGTGTAATTTGTATGACTTTGAAATATCCTAAAATCTATTAAGATATAAATAATAAATCTTACTTTGTCACTATTTCTTGTAATACAGAATAGCACTGCTTTCAGAAGAAAATGTAAAGAAATAAAGTATTGTTTCTGACAAACAATGATCTGGAGGTAGTTTCAGATTAGTTTGTAGAGATATGGCATATAGCTTTGAATTACCTATATGGCAATTCAGTGCTTCAGTTTAGTTGAGCTATATGGTACAGTGATTCTATAGTCATTCTTTCACAAAAAAAAGATTTTTTTTTCCCTATGGAAGAAAGTCACATTGTGAATTCAATATCAGCTCAAGGAAATATACTGGCAAATTATAAACCATAAGCAGGGACAGAAGAACTAAAGTCACAGATATCAAATTCTCTCAAGATTCCTTCATTTTTGTAGAGATGTGATTCGACTTGCTTTGATAAATTCCTAATGTAGTGTGGAAATGGGTTTACTAGACCAGTTTATTACTGCCAAGGAATGTAAAACTCACTGGGAATCCTATTCAGTTTTGATTTTTAAGTCCCAGTGAAACTAAACGCCTGTTAGCTTAAAGGGTCAAATAAGTGAGCAGTATCAACAGGATTTCAGTCATTTTTTTATCCCTCTATGCATTCACTACTAAATTCTTTTTGTTCTGTGTGTGTGTCGGGACCTGAAGAGAGGCACAGGTATTAGTTAATCCCTGCTGACTGTATTACAAACAATCAAGCTAATAGAAAGGGATTGCTAGTAGGATAAGAAGCCTTCAACCTCTAGTTGTCAGTTCAAAGGATAGTAGTCAGAAGTCCTTTATCACCTGATGGTTACTAGATGATGTGAATGAAATAACAATGAATCATCTTTCCAAAACACAAATCAAGCTTATTAGAAGAAGGGTAAGGAGATTTATTTTACTGAATTATACGGGATCCCCGGGGCACTTGGAAAATGTAAAGGTAACAAAATATACTTGCATTTGCTGTGCTTCTGTGAAACAGTCACGCTCTCTATATCTACTTACATTCTACATGGCTCTGCTGCGTTGCTCTTCATAGTAAGTTGCTGGGCGTTTATTTGATATCAGGCATTGAAGGCACTTCCTGATCACTTGGAATAAGTGTGTTTGGAGGTTTCCCTGGGATGTAGAAGAAAAAGGACAATCAGACAGGGAGAGATGGCTAAAGGTCACCTTCCTCCTTTGCCACAGATTTCTTGTATTCATCCTGGGGAGTCTCATAGGATTAGATTCATTTTACATTTGTTATGTGTATTAACATCTACATTTCAGGAACTTGCTTCCAGATAAAAGAGATAACTGAGCAAGCAGACTTCAGGGCTATGGCTCTGAAAATTGAGTGAGAAGAATCAATCCTCTCAGAAATAAGAATAAAAACCCATATTCTATCAGTTGCAAGAATTCTGACAGAAATAATCAACAGGAAACCCTGAACACAGTGGGACTCTTTTTTGCTTTTATGTGTCTCAGTGATGGCTGTCAGGACAGGTTTCCCTTTTATGAAAGAGTTTGCCATGATACTGTGTAAAGCTGTGAGGATACCTCACAGGACGTAGGTGTCACCTCATTTAGAAATCTAGTGAGACTTGTCAACTAACTGCTCAGGACAGGCAGTTTTGGAAACAAAGAGAACATTTTTGTTTGTTATTTGAATTTTCAGGCCTAGGAAATGGTAAACGTGTTTGAAGTTAAACTGCCAACCCACACAGTTTGCAGGTGTGGACTTTCTTTTAGAGCACTTAAGAGTTCACTCCTGGGTGTTCCATACCTCAGTTGGTTTCCTGTAGAAAAAGGATAAGAATATTTCTGTGTCCCTGGTGTGTTGTGTGAATTCCCTCTTGTGCAAAGGTCTAAATAAGAGGTATTACATGGCATATAAGAACCTAATTTGCATGTGATTACAGTCATGCTATATAGACTTTTCAAACAGAACACAGATTTACTTAATGAAAAAAAGTGGGTGTGATGAAGTGGTATGATTTTATGCACGTGTTGCACCATTACACAATGTTATACTTTAAAAATTTAGCTTGTAAGCTGTATTCATGTATGCTTAGCTTGTGATTATTATTTTTTTTTTTTTTT
>NW_010330923.1:0-14008 GCF_000700745.2 Antrostomus carolinensis
TTTTTTTTCTGTTAAAAAATCCAGGCTGGAGTCTTTATCTTGAGTTTTGTCATAAGTTAAGAAGTCTCAGCAAACAAATTAAACCTGAAATCATTTATATATACTAAAGCAGGTAGAATATTATTCTGAGCTCAGTACGTTAGAGATCAATGGAACAAATTCAAAAATAATGGCTGATCATCAGTTATATCAAGTAAACAAAACCAAAACTAGCATAGAGTCCAGTATAAGTTATAGTCAGTTAATAAATAACTCTTTAAGCCCCAAAAGATGCATTAATCTTTTTAATGTGGGATATAGATCTAATTAAAATTTCTTCTTGCTGAGTGCCAGTATCTACTATAGTTTGGGATTAGGAAGGGAGGTTGGGTGTGTCAGCAACTCCAGCCCACTCTGGTCACATCTTGTGTGGGTCCCTGTGAGGGATGCACTGTGTCTCCTGCCTCCTCCACCAGACTGTCTGAGGGAAGTGGGATGTGGAAGGGAAGAGCCTTAGGTGTTGCCATTGCAGTGGGTGTGATGAGCATCATGTGGTCTCCTGTGGGGACTGAGCATTTCCCAGTTCCCAGGCATTCCTTACCTCATCTGTAATGGCCACTGTCCTGCACAGAAATGTGTGTGCACACAGGCAGTGATGGGTGGAGGGATGGGGAGGCACTGGGGCAGAGACTGGGAGGAGGAAGGGAACAGTGGGGAGGACCAGTCCTGCCTGATGAAGTAGAAACGGTCCTGCACCCTGTTAAGTTAATCTGTTTTCCATCAGCTGCTGACTAAAAATCAACTTGTATGTGTTCTCTGTTTGCCAACTTAGTCAGACAAAACACACATTCTCTTTCCTATGCTGAAGTTTCCAGGCTGTGTGTAGCAGCCCCTCCTATTCCCTGCCTGCTCTCTCTTCTAAGATCATGCGATATTTAGCATCACTCCCTGCTCCACGGTCCATCTCCGATGTTCTCCCAAACTTTGACCTAAAAACTTCTCCCCAACCGCCAGTCTTATAAGGAACAAAAATGTACTGTTTAAGCCTTTTTTTTTTTTTTTTTTCCCCTCCAAATGACAAAGCAGTTGTCTGCTGGAGCAGTCCTACAGTGACTTCTACAGGCAATTAGGGCTAGTGTGGAATAGGAGAAAAAATGAGATAAAAGTTGTAATTTTTCTTTCCTCAATTTTTTTTTTTCAAATATCTCAGCCCTCTGCTCTCTGAATACTCTTATATTTTCTCCTTTCCACTGCTTTATCTTGATTAGTTTTTCTTTTCAATTATATTGATATTTTAAAATTATACTGCAAGGAGTTTTTCTTCTGTCACTGTTCTTGCCCTGATATTTTAATCTTTTATTCCTATTTCTGATAACTGGCTACTGAAGATTTTTTTTCTCCACTGAAAGTCCAAAGTGTGCTCCTTGAAACATTTATCTTTACAATATGGATCTGAGACAATACATTAGAACTAAGATTAGTGAGGGAGACAACAGAAGGTAGTTTGGAGAGACAGATATTGAACTAATAAGAATATTGTGATAAAGTTGCAGAGGAAGAATATTACCGATATTGTAATCAATACAAAGATAAATAAATAATGCACTAAGAAAATACATTTTAATTACCTGTTTTCTTCTTTTGACACAAGAAAAATAAATATTTCATGCACAACAGACTCTTTTTCTCTCTGAATACAAAAAAAAATTGAACAAGTAGCTGGAACTGAAATTTTAACACTTTACCTGTTCTATATAATTTTAGTTGAACATATTTTAAGATCCCAAATTTCTGCAGGCCAACACTTATGTTGTATTGACTTTGTATTTTATTTCCTTGTTTAAAACTAATACACCACAGAAACACTTGGGTTTTATTTGCCAGGAGTATGTGGATTTTGGGCTGCCTATTTTCTTCAAATGTTCAGTCTGTCTATGAAAATGTGTGTGCTGATGTACTTGTTTGCTTGCTAGCGTCTTAAGGTGTCATTTTGAGTGACAGCTAAGTGTGTGTCTCCAAGCCTATGCTGTCACCCTTTACCTCACCTAGGTTAGGGGTATATTTGAATAAGAATGTCAACTCTACTGTTGTTGTTCATATGGCCAATGAGAACTGCTGCATTGTGTTTATTTGTTTCTGTAATCCTGAAAATAAGTTTTATTTTGTTCAGCCTTAGCCCACAGCTTTTCTTCTTTATTTCCTCTGAACTAGAATGCCTTTGTGTCCTGGATTTAAATGCTCAGTGTGACACGATATGAATTCTTACACAATGCAATGGTGCTTTTCAGTGGAAGGATTCCTAAAGACATGGTTCCCTGCATCTTCCTCCCAAGGCCAAACAACAACAAAAGATTAACATCTCAACAATTTAAAAATGTATAAGCAGCATACAGGATAACAATGCTCTACTAATTTCTGAGATATCCAGCATGATGTGTGGGTGGTAAGCAATTAGGCTATTAGTGCATACTGGCTAGGTCTGCACATTCCCCTGAGACTTCAACGTTGCTGTTGTCAGGCAGCAATAAGATTATTAGTTTAGTTTTGATCATAGCAGGGCTCTAAATCTGTGCCCTCTGTGTTTTTGTCACTCCTCATTCTTTTGTCAGTTCTCCTGGGAGTTTTGAGATGATGTCACTGTGCTGTTCACAGTGTCTGCTTGGGAGATGGTTTTGCAGAGCTGTGACTGTCACGGTGACAATCTTCTCAAGTAGTCTTGGTGTCATAAGGGCAAAGATGTACAACTTGTGGTTTGTGTTTTTTGTTTTAGTTTTCTGAAGTAGGAGCAGCTCTCTGGATTTCACACTGCGTGTCTTGTTTTGCTGTGAATGTGCTCTTTACACCTGTAAGCCTTTGGTGCTTGCTTCTCCAGTAGGCAGGACCTAGGTCTGGTTTGCACTAGCTACAAGATCATGTGCTGTTTGTTGTTCTAGCTTGGCTGAACTGAGCCCTGTACTGGGTCTCTCTTGTACTATATGTAATTCTCAGTTATGTTCCTGAGTCTTAAAGCATTACTCACTAACTTCATTCAGTAGAGAGTTACACTTCATGTCAGATTCTGCCAGGGTCTTTTCTGCTGGTTAAGGTATTCAAGTGCAAACTCTATTCCAAAAAGAACAATATTTAGTGCTCTAAACTGTAGGATTCATATAGTCACAAACTGTAGTTTCTTTGTCTTCTTACCTTTACAATGGAACCTTCACTGTCAGATTATCTTTAGAAGAGTATATCTTCACATTGCTTACTGTAGTTATTTTCTAATAGAGGTAGTGGAAAATTAGTGAACAACTCGTAAACCTAAAAATCTATTTTCAAGGAAATATCTATACCTTTCTTGTTAGCATCTGGTGTTCTATACTGAGAACAAAAAGTTCTTTCTACAACAAAGATGCTACAGAGTATGTAAGAAACAGGAAAGGAGGCATGAGGAATAAAATACTATTGATTAGCAGGGTGGGAAATGAGCTCTGCATGTCATCTAACTACTTTGGGGATTTGGTGGGTAGCACCAGAACAGAGAATAAAGAGCAGTTCTAAGGAATTATGTAGTCCTGAAGAAATTTGCCATGAAGTCTCATTACAGTGCTTGCGTAGCAGGACATAGCAGCAGCACAAAAGTGCCTGTTTGGAAACCAGGAAAATGTTTCATGGGAACTGTTGTTGCTGTAGGTCTCCCAGATATGCTCTCTCCAGCTGCTGATGTTTCTGTGTGTAGAAAAGGGAAAATCTGATGGGTTGAAGTCATTGCAGCTGGAATTTCAGGTTTGAGATTCAAATAAATTTTAGAATAAGAATTATGCCACCTGCAACTTAATAGGACTTCAGAAGAAATCTATTATTTTGCCCAACTTCAGTCAAATCAGATAGTTACCTGTGACTGAGGCTCGTAACAGGCACTTGATTGACTTCCCTTGGGTGCTCCTTTCCAGTGTCCAGCTTCTGAAATTTGTCACAGATGTACTTCCTTCAAATCTTCAAACTAGCTAAAACTCTTACCCAACTTCTTGGCAGCGTGGTTATGGCAATTGTTTTTATGTCCAAGAGAAATTAGAAATCTTGAAACTGCACTGATTTTGGATTCAAGTGGAAGAAAAAAACCTCAAAATTGACAATAAACACTCAGAAAAGATAGGGCTGCACTACATCTGTTGTAAGCTATAAGCAAGGCTTTCTGGCATCCTCCAGTAGCAGGTCAGAGCTACTCTTATTAGGCTAGACTGGAGGATGGAAAGGTAAAACCAGTCCAGACCTATCCCATGTATTTGTGACCCAATATTGTATGTTATATACAATATATTGTATGTTGTGTATAGCACCCATAGACAAGGAACTGCAATTCATCTGTAGTGAGTGTTGTTTATAGAGCAAATATATGAAGAGTTAGTTCAAGAGACCTCACTGCCTAATAGCTCCTCTGTCTGATCTTTTGTAGCTTCTTCCCTAGTACCTTGTTTGCAGTGATCCTCTATAGCTTTCTATACTAGCTGATTCTTTAGCTAGTTCTCCTTTTTCCTCTATTTTTGTTTGAAGTAGCTGGGGATGTAACTCCATCTTTCAGAGCACATACTTGAGAGCTTTAATTTCCAAGAGCTTTCACAGAAGCATAGGTTACTTGAGCTGCAAGTTATATTCAGAAAACCCCAGTATCTTCTTTCCTATAAAAGCAAAACAATGCGTGCAAGTATACTTCAGTGGAGGAGCCATCTTTTCTTATTTTCTACCCACTTGAAGATTAAGGGAAAAAAAAATCTCTAGTTTTGTGGAAACTACTACTTACATGGAGAGGTCAGCCTAGGAAGAAGAGGAGATTGATCTGACCAGAAGATTTAAATAAGGCAAAAGCTGGATTTCATTTTTTCCAATCAATATGCCAAAAAATGTCCCGTCAATATGAAAATAGACAGAATGAATAAAAAAAATACAGTTTAACAAGTGGGAAAAGAATCCCCCATCTTTCACAAAACAAGAGGGTGAAATAAGTAGCAAAAAAGTGACACGCAATAATTTTGACCTTGAAGTTTATACCTAAGTGAGAATTGTGTGTAACTGTAATACTTGATTTCCCTCTGGAGCAAAATGAAAAAGATGTACGAACAGCTTGCAGAAATTGTCAGAAAATAGAACCTTCAGCAAATGGTCACAATTATATAAAATATTTTCAGAGTTTTATACTAAAAGAAATTAAAAGGAAATAATGTTGTTGAAAGACCTCGAATAATTATATAGATGTCCTGGGTTACCACAGCACAGTACTGTGGAAAAACAGTGTTTTCCTACAAAGTTGTGCTAGAGGGGATTAAAAAGTCTTATGAACATTTCAGTCAACTGTATTGAACTGGTAGAAATAAATTGCTGCAGAAGATTGAAATATAAGTCTTCAAAACAGCTATGCTCTACGGGGCTAGGAGATACTTTGCCTATTCTGTTAAACTTCAGTTTTTCAAATATTTTCCCATTCTACATTGGGGGAGGGAACTCAAACCTTATTAAGAAAATACTCTTAAAACACTTAAGAACATCAAAAGCCAAGGAGTAAAAATAAGTATTTATGCACTGTAGGAAAAAAGTAGAATGGAGGTTTAAACCTGGATTTCTTGTGCTCTTTTTCCATAAACCTGATGTTACAGATGTAGTTTTGAAGTGCTTCAGAAACAATATTATTACTGTTTGGGGTGTTGTTCCCAGGAAGTTGCTGAGGGTTTCCTTATTTCAGATCATTTCATAGCCACTTGGATATTTATTGCTCTCTTTCAACAGCAGTATGAGGTCAGAGTCCCAGTCTCTGCTGTGCAGGCAGAGATCTCTGATACACCACACATCTGGTTTGAGGAAGCCTGAAGCTAAGTCACCACTTGAACTCGAGTTTTTTATAATCCAAATCCAGTACCTCCTTCTGTAACACATCCATTATGCTTTTGTGTCTGCCCATATTAGATAAGCATTAGCCAGGCATAAAGACAAAAGATAAACATTCTGGAAAGTAAGAAACAGGTGAAAAAAATGCATTAAAATAAATTCAGTGCTAGCTAGTGCTTCCTGTTATCTCCCACAACACAAAAAAGGTAGTAAGAATCTTTCAGTTGAGACAAGGTAACAGAAAACAGAACAAGTTTTTCACTTTCATGCTTATTTTTAGAAGGATTGTAAAAAAAAAAAAATCTGCAGTTCACTGATTACTTTCTATTACAACTATTTCCCAGTCTGTTTTAAAAACTGTAGCAGATACCTCTCATTTTGATCACTGTTCAGAAATGTCTCTTCTGTCTTTAACATTGTTACTGTTTTTAAAGCTGAAATTTGGATTTTTACACTTAAAATCATCAAGACAGCTCAAGAAACTGTGTGACACAATGAGCACTGATTGTATTAATAGATGAACATGCAGCACAGGGTGATGTTTTTAGAAATTAAAGCTTTGGGAGACAATGCTTTGAGCCTGTAAGAACTCATGGTCTGGAATAGCTCTTCAAAGGCTATTGGGAAAAAAGCTCTATTGGGTGTTGATGTCTGGTGTATGACAATACTCATGTCCTTCAAGCTATACATTCAGAACTTATGATTTTTTTTTTTAATTCTTTAGATTCTTTGATTCTGTTTTAAGTCCTGACTCTAGGAGATGAAGACTGAGAGAATGACTGCAGCTTACAGTAGCAAAACCTGTTTCTGTTCTCATGGACACGTGTAAGGAGTTTGCCAATGGGTGTGCCTCTTCCATTCAACAGCTTTAAGAAACAGAGTTAATTGTTCTCAGGGCAGCTGGTCTGGGCGGCCAGGGCAGGTGTTCCATACCTCCTGACAGTATTCCATACCACATGGCATCATGCTCAGTATTTAAACAGAGAAGTTCTGGGAGGAGGAGGCTGCTGGGTACTGTCGTTTGCGAGCTGGTCCTACGGTGAGCTGTTTCATTTTTACGTTGTATATTCTATCGTTAGCACTGTTGTTGTTGTTTGATGTTGTTTCTCCCTTACCATTCCAGTAAACTGCGTGTGTCTCGGCCCCTGAGCCCTGTTTGTTTATATTTTCTCCTCCCCATACCACAGGAGGGTGGGGTGAGGTGGGTAGCAACCCTTCTTGGTTAAACCATGTCATCCAACAAACATGCATCTAGCTGGGAAGTGAATAAATCCACACTGCTATTTTAGAACTTTGTGATTTTTAAGAGCTGTGCAGTGGTTTTAAATCCTCATCAATGTTATCCCTGTGTTCAACTACTGTTCAGTTAAGCTCCTCCTTTCTATTTAGGTCTTTTTACAGACAGAAAATAGAGATTAGTTCCTACAGAGTCCAGAGTAATTTTTGGTCAGGAAAACCTCTATTCAGAAAAGCTGACCTGGGTGTTCAGGTGTCTCCTTTTGAAAAATGATTTCAATTTTGACAGCATACTTTAGATTTTATGCCAATGTCTTAAATCATCCTTTTGATCCAGTTAATCTAATAAAATTTGTGATGAAACTCACAGAAGAGAAAATACTGGGTAACACTTGTATTATTAAAATCTTAAGTGGTTAAATAAGGTATGATTATTTTTTTTCCTTCAGATATTTTTATTCTCTACCTCATTTATGTTTGTCACTTTAAAAAAATAGCAATCTTTGAAACTTTCAGGCAAAGTCTTTTTAAAAAAATAATAATTTACAGAAGTTGTTATTTTTCACTTTATTATCAGTTATCTTCAGTACATTTGGAGAGGGTGAGCAGTTTGATTTCTGTTGTTGCTTTTTTCCTGCTCCTGAACTTTGTTGTTGAACTTAAATTTCAAAATATATAAGCTATTTCAGATCAGTATATTAACTTTTCCTCTGTATATTCAGTGGTGATTAACTTTGTTATAAACATGCCTATCTATTTATCACAGAATGTTAGGGAGTGGAAGGGACATCGAAAGATCATCTAGTCCAATCCCCCTGCCGGAGCAGGAACCTAAATGAGATCACACAGGAAGGTGTCCAGGCGGGTCTTGAATGTCTCCAGAGAAGGAGACTCCATACTTTAGGAGTAGGAGAAGAATGTCTCCAGAGAAGGAGACTCCAGAAGAATGTCTTCAGAGAAGACTCCAAACTTTATACCAGTATTTAGTCAAAGAAGGGCTGAAGGAGAGAATTGTCCCAGCCCATAGTTGTCCTAGAGTTTCCTGGTGTTTTGCTAATAGATGGGGTTACCAAAAGGACACAGACATGAACTTGAAAATAAAACAAACTTATTTTACTTTTAGAATAAAGTGGAAAAAGAAAGCCATAAGCAGGGTACAAAGATAAACAGGGTAATGTACCTAATCATTACTACATAAGAAAAAGCAACATTGTGATTAAGAACGATACATCACCAGTTACCATACTTTACCATCATCCAGACCCGTACATCATCTGGGGAGCCCCAGTCACAGCGAAGGATCCGGAGAACCTTTCCCAGCAACTGGGAGGTCCTACGAAGTGCGTCCACTCATAGGTGAGGTCTCCATCTTCACTGTGAGAAGGTCCTGCTTTAATACACTGTAACAAACAAATTATGTAAAGAGAAAGTGTGGCAACATCTGGCAGGTTGTCTTCACTTCACTATAGGCAAATCTCGGATTTGGCCAATATCCGAGATGCGTCTGGGGAGTTACTGTTTTGGTCACTTTCTTCCATTGGCTTCTCAAAGCCTGGCCAGGGCCCAAGGAGGAACCAAGGAAGTTCTTATTGATCCAACTTTGACTGCCTACTTCTGAACAAGGCCAAATACCTGGTCTCACAGCCTCATTGATACATCATTCTCCCTTGGACCTCCAACCAGGGCTTGGCTAGCACCCCGGGGGGCCCAAGTGAGTTCCTTTATTTTCCCAGCTGTGAGCACACCTTCTTAAACAAGGCTGGACACCTGGTTTCTCAGCCTTGACAATGTACCCCGGGATGGAACAAGATAAATATATTCTTGTAATATTTCTTCTATATTTTATATTCTACTGATGAGCATGCATATTTCACTAACAAGCATATGTATTTCACTAATTAGTTGATTATATGAGCTGATTGTATGAGATTCGGTTGTGGGATTCATCTAGAGGTCAACTTTGGTTTGAGGCCTACTGTTCAGGCCTCAGCACATCACCTGGTCAGACACTTCACTCGGGTACACCAGGAACTCACCTCTACCCTCTTTCCACTGATCATCCTGCCTTCTGATTTTGGCTGTCTTAAATGCCTTACTCCATTACCTGACACAGTCAATGTCAATTTTTTTCCAGTTTAAATAAGGGTAGCATAAGTGCAACTCCCTTTCATACTGTGTCTGGAGAGGGTGAGGTGAACTGAAATTTCCTCAAAGGTGAGAAATATAAATGTACACTTTCATATTATGGATGGATAGTTTTGCCTGTATAATGTTGTACTGGGTGCAGAGAAGAATGGGGGCTGATGACACAGGGAAAAATAAATCTCCTTCACCTCTGGTTTATAGTGGCTTAATATGACATGTGTCTGGAGGCCATAGGCAGAGAAGGACTAAAAAAGGAACATAATCCTGGGTTCAGAGCATGACTGCAGAAATCAGAATAGATCTTGGTAAGCCTTGGGAACTTACTGAAAAACATCTTATGAGCTGAAGAACTTCAGAAAGTAGCTGTGGAGAGACTAGCTTTAAGGTCTAATTTTTGAACTTGGGCACCTATGGTAAGAGCTAAATGGCAGTAAGATACTTCAGCTTGTGCCTCTTTTCTCTCATTCTAATTCTGGAGAGTTCACTGTACTGACACAAAAGCATACATAGTCTTTACAATTGAATGTAGTGTTGCAAGTATCCATTCTCAGCATGTGCAAAACAGAAATGTAACAACTGAGCTGACAAGGCCATTTTTTTTTTCATCTGACTTCTTTATCCTCCTGTGTGAATGTCTGCACTTCTCTCCCAATAACAGGCACCTTGTTTTCCTGTGTAAGAGAAGCACTTTAAATGAGTTCTTGGATCTTCCGTAAGTCATGTGTCTGCCTAAAGACTGTACGGAGCTTAGGGAGTCCAAATCTCACAGAGGAGTTCTAAATCTTTGTAAATACTTGGTTGTGAAAGAAGTGCCAAAGGTTTGCTTTGATTAATTTGGAACAACAAAAAAACAAAACAAAACCACAAAAAAAAAAAAAAACCTAAGTGTAGAGAGAGCTAAACAAATGCAACAACTAGCCAGGACATTTGTTGACATAGTCTTGCAGTTTATACTCTGTTACTGGCTGGAGAGGATAACATTATGTTTCAGTGCAGGTCAATCTCAGAGTTAGTAAGAAATACATATTTATACACTTATATACTCCCCAAAAGCAATAGTAAGTACAAGCAGCATGTATTTTCCTGAGATTACAATATGTTTGTATTATAAATGTATATAAAGACACATTTATATTTGGAAAAGTATTGTCAGCCTGCTCTGTATTGACACTTAAACTTTTTTAAAAACTGTTCTTTGTCTCAGAAACAGAATCTCTAGGTTACGAAGTAAAACCCGAATTTTTATACATGGAAAAATCTTCACAATTAAGTTTCTGGATTAGTTTACTTCTTACTGTGTTAGACGTTATTTATTTGCATTTCCTACAATTGAAACTGGTAGCTAAATCTGTTGGTTTAATGTAACAGTGAGGCGGAGCCTTTTCAGATGGAGGCAGTAGTGGAATGGACATGGGAACTCCTTGGAAGAACAACTGATAATGCAGAAATGTAGATGACTCAGCTCAGAGCAGGAAAGGGAATAATTTGAAGGGCCTGCTTTAATAGTATATTTTTAAAAGGCATATTGCATTGCATACCTGGAAAAGACGTATGGTTGAAGAGTCTCTAGGTATCACTCTGGGATGAGGTACTTGAGAGATCTGTTTTCATTCAGTGTTTTTTCCAGTTGTCTCTGAATTGTATAATGTCAGTCTCAAATGTACAGTTTTCCAGTCAAACTTTGCCATAATAACAGTGAATAAATGGTATTATATAACACAATTTATAATATTTATAACCACTACCTGAGCTCGCTTGCAGTGTTCAGTCCCTGAAACAGCTCAGATTTGGTCATGTTATCAGTGGTTGCTTCGAGGTATTACATCTCTCTCTGCTCTGAGACGTGTGTGTTCTGGGACTCGTCTCTTTTATCCAGCTGTGACTGTACAACACTTGTCTGAGGGCCCTCTTTAGCATACCTTTGAGTCTCCCACCTGAAAACAGGAGAAGATCTTTTTTGCTCTTCCATATGCTTATACCTCACTAGAGCATGAATGGTCCCCTTTGGGTACCACAGATATTTGTAATAAGTAACTTACATTAGAGACCCATGGTATTGTCACTATGAGGAGTGGACAGTATCTTAAAGCACATTGTATTTGTCTTTAGTACTGTTTTTGTCTTCAACAAATTTCATACCTTCACCATCAGTTTCTGATTTTCTGGTTAATGCAGGATCAGCATTAAAAAGCTGTTCTTCACTAGTGCTACTCTCTAATTTCAGTGCTAAATACAAATCATATGTCCTGGTTTTGGCTGGGACAGAGCTGATTTTCTCCTTAGTAGGGAGAATAACAAAGTGTTTTGGATTTAATATGGGATTTGGTATGAGAAGAATGTGGATAATATACTGATAGTTTTAGTTGTTGCTGAGAAATCAATAACTTTTCAACTTGCCATGCTTTGCTAGTGTGCAGGTACACAAGAAACTGGGAGGAAGCGCAGCCAGCATAACGGATCCAAATTGCCAATGGAATATTCCGTATCATACAATGTCGTGCTCAGTATAGAGATGAGGGTTGGCTGGGAGTCAAGCTTTCTTCTGGGATTACAGTTTTGGGATTTCACTCCTCTGGAATCACTAGCCAGGGATGAGCTGGATGTGGGTTAGCAGGTGGTGAGCAGTTGTACTGTGGATCACTTGTTTGAATATTCTATGTTTTTATTTCAATTATTAAATTATTTTTAACTCAACCCATGAGTCTTCTGAACTTTTACCCTTCCAATTCTCTCCCCTGTTCCCTGGGGACAGGGGAAAGATGAGCAAGCAGCTATGTGGCATTTTAGCTGCCTGCTGGGTTAAAATTAGGATGTCATATTTTTCTGTTACTTGCTTAGTATTTTCAGACCTCACCACCAACCATTTAACTGTTTGGTTACTCCTTCTGTTAATACAAGCATCTTTTCAGTAAAATGTAGAAAAGGCCAATATTTCTTTCTTCTTAACTGATGATTTTTTAAAAAAGTTCTACTCCTACAGTACCCAGGAACATTTGTTGGTTTGGGTTTTTTTTTTTGCTATTCATGTGTTTTCTTTCTTGACAACCTGTTTTCCAGCAAACAATAGAAAATATCTATTGTTCTTCTTGAAAATGTGATCTCTAAATGATATTGAAGTGATTACATTTTTCTGTGATGCATTCAGTATCCTAATGTATTTTGGTTGAGAGCTCTCCTTTGCATTGATTTCAGGGTTGAAATATTACTGTTTCCTCTTGCTACCTTTTGTTCATCATGACCCTGTATGAAATTCTGGTTTTGTCCACACAATATCTGAGATCAGACAGTATATTTAAAAAAATTTAGGAGTTCTGTTGTGTACGTTTTTAAGCTCTGAATGTTATTCTGAAGCTCCTACATTTTGCTAACAAATTACAATCTTAGCATGGAGTCCATTTGTCTCTGGTGTCTGTATTGCTCATAAATTTGATTACAACTTGGTTTTGGGTTTTTTTTGGTCCACAGATGTGCATTGTGATGCCCAAGATAACTCTGGCAAAGTGATATAATCTATAGCACTTCTCCCTCTCTTCTGTCCTTCTGCTATCCTTGTCTTGGCTTCTGCCAATTGTAATGATTCATTGAGAGATGAATTCTGTTATTTAACTCATTGTTGACCTCTTTGTGCTTTTCTGAAGTTAATACTCTGCCTGCATGTTTTGAATTCCTAGCTATGCCCCTTAAGCTTTGCTCTGGGTAAGGTGTGTCCTGCTGCCTTATCAGCAGCTAACTTCAGATATCCCTGTAATCATCATCTGAGGCTTCTTTAAATTCAGATCTTAGATCTGATTAAATTTCCATTCTAAGGTTATTCTTATCCCTTCCCCATACTGTTGTTTCATTCTCACATTAGTCATGTGTTTTCTTCCAGTTGTTTCTCCCTTTGTGTGTTCTGATTTTTTTTTTTGAGTGTCTTTCATGTCTTTAGATGGACTGGTTTTAGATGACATGCAGGATTTCTAATTTTTTACTTATATTAAAATTTAATAATTTTAAATGCATATGCAGCCTCAATGTGAATGGTAAAACACAACTTCTGATCTCTAATGGGCCATACAATGAGATCAGCTTTCTTACATGTTTTCATGAGGAGAAAGCTCCTCATTGAGCATTGGGCCACAGATTTCTCTTATGCCCATAGTGCATACTCTTTGAGCTCTGGGTGGACTCAGGAGGAAGACACCCTCATGCTCCCAGGCTGTTTTGTAGTATTTATAAGTACTTCCACTATATAATTTTGGAAAAGCTATAGAGAAAAAGTACCCTCTAGGTGGGCAGTGTATGTGCTGATGGGATGAAACATGGACTAAATGAGGTCCTCTGTCTTTTGTTCTTCTACTACTACTGGAGCTTTCAGGTTTTCTCTTCCACTCAATGCTTAGTATATAACCATTTATTTATTTTAACTCTGGTTAATACAAATAACTGAAGAATCTTTTTTCTTACTGCTCCTATGCATTAGAGCAGAAATGTGTTAACACAGGAAGGTACAAAGAGATACCCAAGTTATATCAATCATGTCAAGAAATAATTGATTCCAAAAATCCAAACCTTTGAAACCTAGGAAAAAAATGTTTTAAACTCAGGTAAAAGATTTACCTCATTGCTTTAAGATAATAGAAATGAAAGCTGTATGTTTTCATTGCTATCCTTACGTATTTTTATGTAATATGTAATTTGCCATGTGTCTTATCAAAAATAGAAACAAAAATGTGTTAAATGGAAAATGTACCTCTAGCACTTACAAGAGGCAGAATTTTGACAGTGATGATGCGTATAGTATTTGCAGTGA
>NW_010330923.1:14053-24388 GCF_000700745.2 Antrostomus carolinensis
TGGACAAGGTGAAAATTAGGCCATGGAAAGAATAGAGTAGGAAGCAAAGTGGTAAAAGTTCAGCACAGTTTTAAAAGAAGTTTGGTTGGAATTTGTTCTAGAAGGTAGTGTAGATGTTGAAGTAAGCATTTTTAAGTCTCAAATCTGGACTTCAAGATTGTTCTTGATGAGAGAATTTGAAGAAGATATTTTGGTTCATAAAAAAGAAAAGATTAGGCTCTTGATGCGGATTTTTCTAGGAACATTAATCTGAAAAAAAGATTTTGGTTCAGTGTATTTTGAAATATTAAGAAAGAAGCAGCTGAAAAAACAGTGGTTTACGTTTACATTTAATAGGCCATGCAGTTCAAGAACACAAGAACTCTGAGTACAATTAGTATTTTAATGCAACTCTGCACTGTTGCAGGAGAGATGTCTTTCATGACAGTGAAGACATGAAGATTTAATTGTGTAATGTGTTCATGTGTTTTGATATTGATGCTTCAGACTTGCTGGACAAACTTTTATCAAAAGCAGTTAGAAAGTCAGCTGAGCACCTTGTGTTGCTGTTAATCACCGAGAAGTCAACTGGTGATGTGAACAATGCTTGAAACAATTTTTAATCTGATCTTTTAATATTTGCACTATGTATCTTGAGCAGCAATATCCATATCGATCTTTCAGCTTTTGGTCATGATGCCTGTGATCCAGCACAGAGAGACATCAGCACAAGTCCGCATAATCCTTTTTTCAGTAAGCTGTTTTAGGGGTCAGATGGCTTCTAGGTGGGTGTAGAGAAGTGTAAGTATTCTAGATTTTGTTATATCCTATTGATCTCTTGTTACAAGGATAAACTCTAAAAGCTAGTAGGCTTTGGCTCAGATACAAGTCCAACTTAATGGGCAAGATAAAAAAAGAATAGAAGTAAAAAAAAAAAAAATAGGCATTCTTAGGCCTTCATATTCTTCATGTACTCCTTTGACCAGGAGCACTTAACTGTGTAACATTTATTTTACCTGTCTGTACTGGGTAATGAACAGCAATATATAGAAGTAATATAATTGTAACTTGAAAAAGTGGATTTATCTCATTGCCCCGTAAAAGGTTCATTGAGTGGTCTTAATGTATTTCTGATGCCTTACTCCTGTTTTGATCACAAAGCTGTTTTCTCGTGGCTTTTGTGTTTGTTTTTTAAGAACCACAAACATTGCCAACAATGCAATTTCTACCAATTGCATATAAGCTATATTTTTAAGAGGACTGGTTGGTGACTTAGTATAAGTACTATTGTTTCTGATCTGAAAAGGAAAAGTTAGAGCATTGCTACAAAATTTGTTCACTTTGATCTTCCTCAAAAAAAAAAAAAAAGTTTCCTGGAAGACTGGTATAATCTCTGTGGAGATTCTTCTCTTGTTCTATGAAATTACTCCTGTCAAGTTTATGGGAAAAGCTAAAAAGCATGTATTTTCCTGCATTTGCTGCTGCGACATTATCTTCAATATGCATCACCATCCTAGTTACCAGTAATACAAAATGAAGATTACTTTTTCCACTGCTGTAAGCTTGACTTGAACAATAAAAACAATGAGATGATCCAAATTATTTTTTTTCCTCACAGTTTATTTAATTGTAAATATGCAACCTCTATTACTGTAGTGCATTCTGCAGTCCCTAGAGAGCCCCTCTGAGAGCACAAGGCTCCAAATGCAGACACATTTCTACAGTTGAGCTGATCAGGAGATTCTCCTTTACCAGGTGAGAATCTGAATGTGTCCTAAGACAAATGGACATTTTGTTTCCATGGAATTAAAGCTGAGGAAGTTACTTAAGACATTCTTAAAATGCGATGATGGTGAAATTATGCCTCTAAAAAAGTACAACTTTTTTTCATGATATATTGTTCCTTGATTAAGAGAAGAAAGCCTGAGCAATGAGCCTTAAATTAGATATCTATTATGCTCCAGGCAAGGAGGCTTTCCTATTGATCCCATGTCTGGCTTTATAGCACATGAATACAAAGTGCAATCCATTATAAAGTGAAAGCAAAACCATTAGCTTCCTCAAGCATTCTATTAGACTATTACTTTATCTACCTTAATTGATGCTGCTAATAGTACCATATTTAATTGTTTCATACAGGTGGAAAAAATGCTTGTTAGTGAGTCTCAGCTAGTTCACAGAATGACATTTAAGCAATAACAGCAGAGTTGTAGGCGAGTTCCTGATCGATGTGTGACATATCACTTTAGTCTTTCACTGTGATGGTCTAAAATGGTTTGTGTTCTTTTCAAATGAATTCAGTATACAGCAGCTCATGTGCAGAGCACTGAAAGTTTACTTTCAAAGGGACAGTGCTTTATCAAATAGATAACACTTTAATTGTGGTAATTATTCAATAACTGTTTGCTAGTGCTGTTTCTTCATGTCCCACAATATCTTCTCAATTTTTTTGATAACAATGTATTTTAGCTATGGATTAAGTGAGATTTTTCTCCTCAGAAGATATACGCATGTGTGTATATGTAATAATATATAAAAAATATATTTTTATGTGTATATAAAAATCCATGCATGCATTTGTGCTTATGTAATATACATATATATCTGCCTATGTATATTTATATCATGGACTGGAGGAGATCTGTGTTTCAGATCCAGAAATACTGCATGTGCAATAAAATATCTTTTTTCACAACTCTAACTTGCCTTGTACATCTGAAAGGGTGTATTTAACAAATTAAAACTGAGTCAAAGGAGGGTAACAAAAGCCTCCTGAAATTTGATTGACCTAAAAAAAAGCCAGTGAAGGCACATGACCAAAAAAAAAAAAGGTGTCATGACAGTAGTTGCAAACTTTTCCATCCATTCTGTGTAAACATTTGGTTCATCTCTACTAGTAGTCTGTTCTTCATCTTCATGAATATTTGCAGATGGGGTTTTTGGGTTTTTGTTTTTTTTTTTCCCTAACTCCCTGTGTTCTGAGTTTGTGTTTAGGACCTTGTATTTTCCTTTCAGCTGATAAAGTTTCCAGTCTTCACTGAAGAAATTAAGTTGTAGTATAATGTCTTGCTAAGGATGATGTACAATATATGTCTCATCCTTCTACTATTTATAACCTGTATTTTCTTAATGTTTTATTCTTCCTGAAAGCTCCTTTAAAAACTGGTAAAGACTTTGTCAACTTCAAAGATAAATACAAGTTCCAGTTCATCTTTCTTGAGCAGCTATTTTGTGGAAGCTTTGTAACACAGCTCAGGTCTGGGTTTACTTAGTAGACCCTTACTGTTTCAGAAACTTACTGATATTGGAAATAGGTTCTTCTTTTTCTGACATGAAAGACTGATTGACTCCCTGAGCTTGCTTCTAACAGTGGGCTGGTAGTCTTCACACTCTCACTTGTACTGTACTTTTGATTGCGGGTAGGTGGGCTTTGACTTGTTTTGTTGCAATAATGGAAATCCCATGAAGAACATAGCAACTGCTCCCTGAGTATAGAGAACCACAGCATCCCAGTGATCACATCTAGCTCACTGGGCTGTGAATAGGCTAAAGGATTGACATAAAATATATTTCTAATCAGTTCAATATACAAGCATAAGCTTGAAATAGCTGAAGAATTGAGTAGGTAGTTAGTGAAAGGCCCAGAATACTTTAAACAGTTTTTTTCTAGTGCCAGAGTGCCCTGTGTCCTGTGAAATTGGCATGTTCTAACAACCTTCATTTTAGTCTCTGGGAAGCTGACATAATTAAATTACACTGTAAGTGAGAATCATTTGATGCTTGCATAAGAACAATAGCTAAAATTTTAAGTTTTGCTTACCTTTTTACAACTTTTTAATTACTTAGTTGATGACAGAAGATGTTTATTCTAGTTATAGGACTGAGTGGCTGTACAATTTGGTGGACAGTCATTATTTAAAATGTATTTCAAAACACAACTGTATAGAGTAACTTTACAGATGGTTTTAATTTAAAAACAAACAAACAAGCAAACAAATAGCATCAGCCTGCTAGTTGACAGTTGTTTGGAAAGTTAAAGACAAAGACTATGGAAAGGTCTTTGTTAAAATGACTCACATTTTTCACAAGCATTCTGTGTGAGAATGAAACAAAAACATTTCTAGATTTTTGTGAAATTGGATTGTTGAGATATCTATTTCTAGTCTGAAAGGTCAAGTTTTCAATTTGAGTCTCTCTGTAGTCAGGAGTAACCAGGGAGTGTTCACCTTGGAACTTAGTTTCATGTTTGAAGCTCTGTCAAAACAGATGCATCTCTGAAATGTTCTGTTTTGAAACATTTCAACAAAGATAGATCTTACAATGCCTGGAGACGTTATGTTTTTCTATGTTAGTTTATAAAAGTTGTATGCAGAGGATAAATCAAATTTAAAACTGTTTACAATATATTAATCATTTTATCATATGATGCTAACTACATATGAGTGACACATGGTATAAGTTTTATGCTTATTTACAATAAAGGAAAATGAAGTGATAAATTTCCTTTGTCTTTATGGGTATAATTGTTCTAACTTGGACTTCAGGGGTTTTTTGTGTATGCTATTTATTGCTCCACTTAAACCAATACCATTTTTTCTAGTAAGCAAACACATGTAAATATATAAAAATATGGTTATGACATAAAAAACACTTACAGGAAAATATTGCAATAATGTGTATGAAGTTACGTAATTTACATTTAAAAAATTGTCAAACCAACTTTCTTTCAGAGGTCCACATATTTTATCAAATATTACTGTCAATTTGTACTACTCGAAACTTGCGAACAGTCGACTGCATTTTACTGACTATAAGTTTTAAAGCAGGATTATATTATTTGTCTGGAAAATAACTGAAGAACAAATTGGAAAAGTCTCTCTACTTTCCAGCTCAATAAGATCTTTAACTGTCACATAAATTCTAAACTATACATCATATAATATTTGAAAAGCGCTTTTGACTTGAACACGAGATAAGTGTTTTTGTTCTTCTATTGCATCAGTTTTGAAAGTCTAAAGGACATTTCAAATAATCAAATGGCAGCACTAAACCATGAGAATGTAATTATCTTTCTACAGCTATTCTTAGCTTCACTTTGAACAGTTTGATAATTGAATAAGGCTCCTACCAATATTAAGTGAGATTCACAGTCTACATCACTGTGTAACGGTCTTTATAATTTCTTTCTCTGAGTTATTTTGTTTAGCATCTGGGTTTTATTTTCTTGACTATATTATTTCATAGCAATATAAAATATAAAGCAATCCTCCAGTGATTGATTTCTTTCCATTGCATTGCTTATTTTCTTACATAGTTATAATTGCTAGGTGAACTAGCATTGCAACAGCAACTTCTAATGTCATAACATTTGAATAACAGAACAGGAATTTTGTAGTTGGATAACTGGTACTATAAAATTGCACCACTATAAAATCTCTGTAGAAGTGCTGTGATCAAATGTCACAATAGTGCTATAGTCTGTTTTGGATCTGAATAATTGCATATTGATTTTTATTAATACTATATACACCTCAAAACAAATTTACCAAGCTTTTAATTTTAATGAATGCTGTTAGCAGGTTGTTCTTGTCACTTATTGCCAATATTACAGTAAGTAAGGTAATTAACAATCTGTATAGTCCTCTCTGGCAGTGGTGTGAAAGTACACATCCTCAACTGGTGGGGATGTCTTCTGGATATATTAATCCACTGCCTCCTATAAATGATTGACTCATTAGTTTTTACTGAAATGTCCTCTTTTTAGGATCACAACAGTCAAGACAGGTATAGGATAGTGAAGAGCAAGTGCACATAGTGTGCCATTTCATTTTGTAAAAAAAATTAAATTGACCAGGCTTATTTCCATGTTCTTGTATTACTGATCTCAAACAGTCAGAGATGTTACATGCTAGAGACAGTATGGTCCACCAGGCAGGTCAACCAGAGTTTTATGCCATAAGCTTATCTATGGGGCTTCATTTCTTATTTCACGTGTCTGGGTGAAGTGCTTGATATTTCCTGCAATGAAAGCTTTGTTCTTAAGTGTGCCATTTGTAACAGGATAGTATTTCATGTGTGAGATGGCTTGTAAGGTAGGAATACTGCTTATATTTTACACAGTAGTTAAAATGATATTGGGAATATTGGATTTCTTGGACAACAAATATGCATTGTGTAAAGGCTATACTTGACCTATTGTGCTAGTAAATGGTTAACATTTGACATGTGCTAGTCATAGCACTACAGACATACACTGTTGATTATGTGGCTTGTGCCTAATTTAGATGTATTATAACATTTTTTTAATTGCTAATAATGTAAATACCTAAAGAATCCTCTACTGAAGTTAGAAGTAGCATTGCTGATGGACTTACCAGTTTATGGAACCCAGATTGCACTCAACAATAATTTTACGCCTTGTAGGGTCATGTTCTGGTTGACAGTGGAGCTGTAATAATCTCTAGCTCCTTGGGTCACTTCTCTCATGTGTATTTTCAAGTTAGTCACTCTGAGCTCTTAGCTTTCAGTTACTGGTGCTCTGTTACAGTGAATGTGGTTATGCCAGTTTGTACATTAGCCAAATATTGTCTCAAATGTTTCTCGACATCTTCCTTTCATTTTCTTTATTACCTTAGTTATACCAAGAAATCCGTTACTTGCATTGTGTTTCAGTTTTGTTGGCATAACTGATCTTTAACCTACAAATAGCTATCATAGATAAAATACCAAAAGCAGCAAAGCCTCACAGAGGTCTGATCCCCATTGAGTTTCCTGAACACACAGTGTTTATCTCCTTTTTCAATGTGCTACCATGTGTGTACCCAAGGAGAAACTTTTTATTCCCAGGAGAAAACGGTGTATTCAACCTGCCTGCTAGCTTAAATGTCTTATGTAAGGAGAGATTGTGCTTAAGTTTTCAGTTGTATCTCAAGCATTTTCTGATGCCTTCATCACTGTTTTGCAACTCTTGCCCTCGTTTTCAAAATGATGATGAGCTTAATTAGAACTTCCTTCGTATCTGGCTGGGCTCTGTAGATGTGAAGGTAATATTGCAAGTAGTGCTCTCCAGAGACTACATTCTATCAGAAACTAGTGCTGATGGTAATTATGTACTACCTAGTTGACATAAATGTGAAGGGTGTAATAACACCTAAGGAATAGAAAAACAATTGCAAGTGGATAGAAGTATTCTAATTTTTTGTCAGTGATCCCATTTTAAAAAATGCTCTATCTTGCATATATTGTGCGTGTAGTTGTTAAATTGTACAAACACAGTTGCAGATACCTCTGTTTTTTAAAACTACAACTTTTGTCATCTTATAATTTATTGACAATGACTTTGCTTGTCTAAAACATCACAGACTGAATGTTGACTGATGTAGTAAAAGTAAAGTTCATAGGGAATCTTTCAGCTGTATGAATCAGGCTTTGTTTTCTAAGTTAATATTTAATTTAAAGTTTCCACAAAATAACATTTAGAGAGATTTTCAACATCCGAGCTCAAATTTCACATATAGTGACTGTTCCCTCATACTTCAAATACCAGCTTTTTTTTCTTCTGCCTACTTGTCCCATACCTTTTCATCTTTCTTCAGTGATGTTGCTCTTGTCTGAAACACTTGTATAGATTAATTGTCAACAAAGCATAGTTTTTCTAATTCTCCTTTTCAAAAAATCACCTTTTTTTCATTTTCTTGAAGAGATAAGCCATGATGATGGTCACCTAAGCAGTCCTATAAATACCTTGTTAAATCAAGTTACAGTTGATCTGTGTAGCACTTGGATGGAAGTGTTTTACCATCCGCCTCTTTCTCTCCCTTTCCCTGATACCATTCCCACTTATTTCATTAACTACATCACAACTTAGATCACCAATTTTTATTTCTCTCAGGAACAAATGTTTTATATCTGTATATATCAGGCACAAGAGAGTACATATGCCACTCTCTTACACGTGAAGCAGTAGTGCAGAATGGATTTTATTAAAATTATCTTTAAAAAAATAAGAGAATTGTTTCTGTTTCCTTCCTTGGATTTCTGACAGACTACAGACAGTGAGAATTTAGAAGAAACAAATTAAATGTTATCTTCATTGGTTAAACTACACTCTAATTAACTGACAGTTGTGGAATGATTTACACCAAAATGTAATGAACATCTTGCTAAATATTTTTAAAAATCTCATGCTGTATGTATCCAGCTTGTAATATGGTTATTACTTTGGTTTAACAATATTGAAACATCTGCAACAGCTTCATTAAAAAAAAAATAAAAAATCAACTATGTTATCGTTACCTAGGGGGGAATTGAGTGGTATTCTTTTAATTTAAAATTTTAGTTTAATCCAAATATTGTTCAAATACTGCAGTAATTGGGCCTATTATAAAAGCTTTAATCAATTGTAAATTAGCTCATGCAGGATTAGATTGAGCGTATTTGACACACATTCTCCTCACTGAAAAAATACTATCCTGAAGCTTTTTCTGAATCTACAAACTGGGCAAATAGTTGCTGAGCCACATAAGACAGTAAGAAGATCTTCATTCAAGAAAGTGACAAAGTGGTTCGCTCCTTTATCCAGGCTGTGGGAATGCAATTTTCCATCTTTCTTCCAGATGCAAGTGTGTTAATCAACATATGTGACCTAATCAGTGACCCTCACCGAAAGGCTTGACAGTAGCTTGTAGCAACATTCCCAATAGTTCCTCTTGCTGATAATTCATTTTATATAAAATAAGCACTCTTTGGCCATCAGGTGCTTCCAAAGGATTGCATATGGTCACTGTGGCTATGTTGCTCCTTCTCCCTTTTATTCAATTACAACAATTTGTTTTGCTCCACTTTCTATAAATTAAGACTCAATTGAACAACCTTTTTAATACATTGACTTCAATTTTAACTCAAAAATATTTAAGCTGAACTGTCCTCATTAGTCTTATTTATCACATTTTGTTTGTTTTGTCAGCATATGTGGGAATGTGTCTTTTGAAAACCACTTATTTTGCTGTTGTTTCAGTTTGCCTCTGTTCTGCTGACCATGTGTGGCCATGGGATATGGCTCAAGGAACAGTAATCAGATGTAAAACCCTAGTTTCCAAAACATTTAGTAAGAGGTTTCCTAGCCATGTGTTTCAGTGTGATGTGGATTTAGCAGTAGGGAAGAAGTTTTATTAATAAATACTATCTTTGTTAGTTACAATATCAGATTTCCTTTAGTCATCTTTTCTGAAAGCATTCATTTGTCCTGTCCTGTTTAATGTAGAAAGTCTGATCAAACCATGTCCTGATGCAGCATGCAGGTATGACAGTTCTTGTCATCGACTGCACGCCATGCAGTCCGGTCCTGCTTGGAAATGAAGAATAATTCTTTTATCAGCATCATAATAAAGCATGAAATCCTCAAGGACGGATTGAAGTCAGATACTTGATTAGTTTAGTCTAGAATATGATTGATTGCCCTGTTCTTGAAAGAGGGGGTGAAAAAACAGCTCCAGCCTTCTACAAATATGCAGAAGACTTTGGCATCCAAACACTTGTTACTTCATAATTTTTGTCAGTTTTCTAAATTGCTGTTGTGGAGGGATATGCATATAGGTATTAAATAAAATAACAGATCATCAGCCTGTTATTTTATTTTTATGTTATTTTCACTTTCAAGAAAAGCAAAGAGGAAAGTCTTCCACATTAATATCAGATCCATCGTCAAGCAGTAACAAAAGGTAATAGAAGGGTTGAGCTTGGGGCTGTTGGGAGAGGGGAACCCCACCAGTCTACCATGCCAAAGCGGGCTGCTGCACCTGCCTGGGCTCATGGGTGATGTGGCCAGGCTGGTGGTAGGGCTGGGGGACTGAATGGTGAGTGGTGATGGCCCCTCTTCTTCCATAGGTGTTGCTTAGACAAGTGAGTCATTTTTAATGATGATGGCAGCAGTACGTGGCGAAAGGGAAGAAAGCACGACAGAGTAAAAAGAGGTAGAAAGGGGAACATGGCTGTAAAACTCTTCCCAGTTTGTTGTAAGGAAAGATTTTAATCTGCTATATCTGTCAGTAAAGCCATAAAAAATGCTGAACCATCTTATTATAGATTATATAGATCTCTGAGTTTTTATGATTTCACTGACAGCCAAACACCAAATGAAGATTTTTTTTTTCCCCCCTCTCTTCCATGTTTATTTATGTTTTATAGTCTAGTGCATTCTTTTTACTCCTTATGCGTTTATCTCTCTATACTTGTTTTGATTGCCCCCAAAGATCTTCCTATTCCCCATCTGCTTCCATGTAAATGACTCACCGGCATTTTCTGCTGAATATTCTAATAATTTGCCTATTATATTTTATTTTATTTTATTTTATTTTT
>NW_010330924.1:0-949 GCF_000700745.2 Antrostomus carolinensis
TGAGCTTGGAAGAAGCAGTCCCTGAATATTATCCCTAGTTACTTCCCATGTGGAATTAGGGTTCTGCCCCAGAACTAGTGGTACCCCTAGGGACTTTGCTAGTGGAATTAGGGTTATGGCCCAGAAGTAGGGGTACCCCTAGGGACTTTTGGAGTGGAATTAGGGTTCTGCCCCGGAAGTAGGGATACGCCTCGTGAATTCAGGAGTGGAATTAGGTGTATTGCCTGGAATTAGGGTTACCCCTAGGGACTTTGGGAGTGCAGTTATGGTTATGGCTTGGAAGTAGGGGTACCCCTAGGGACATTGGGAGTGGAATTAGGGTTCTGCCCTGGCACTAGGAATATAGCCAGTGACTTCCAGTGTGGAATTAAGGTTCTGCTCCGGAAGTAGGGTTACCCCTAGGGATTTAGGGAGTGGAATTAGGATTGTGACCTGGAAGTAGGGATACCCTTAGGGACTTCGTGAGTGGAATTAGGGTTCCACCCCGGCACTAGGAATATTACTAAGGACTTTGGGTGTGGAATTAGGGTTCCAACCTGGAAGCAGGGTTACCCTAGGGACTTTGGGAGTGGCATTAGGGTTCCACCGTGGAAGCAGGGTTACCCCTAGGGACTTTGAGAGTGGAAATAGGTTTATGGCCTGGAAGTAGGGGTACCCCTAGGGACTTTGGGAGTGGAATTAAGGTTCTCCCTTATTAGGATGGTTACCCCTAGGGAATTTGCTAGTGGAATTATGGTTCAGCCCTGGCACTAGGAATATAGCCAGGGACTTCCAGTGTGGATTTAGGGTTCTACTCTGGAAGTAGGGTTACCACTAGGGACTCCCGGTGTGGAATTAGGGTTATGGCCTGGAATTAGGGGTACCCCTAGGGACTTTGAGATTGGAAAAAGGGTTCCGCCCTGGCATTAGCAATATTACCAGGGACTTTCAGTGTGGAATTAGGGTTCTG
>NW_010330925.1:0-47537 GCF_000700745.2 Antrostomus carolinensis
TTCCAACCCAAACCATTCTATGATTCTAACGGAAAGCTGATCAATAGCTTTCTCTTTTATTTGGCCCAAACTCTGCACATCTGTGTGTGTGTGTGTGTGTGTGAATGTCTGCAATTCAACAGGAGCTGATGCCTAAGAGGGCAAGAAATGATTTTTTAATTTCTCCATATATTTTTGAAGATAAACCACATCACTGGACTCTTTAAAAACATAGAGAAGAACTTTAGGGAAAACTTGATCTTTGTCAAATTTATCCTTCAGACTAGTAGACTTGTTGCAATAAAAGAGATAAAATTAGAGCCCTAAGTACTTAAGTTAATCCCTTGTATCCTACAGAAAAGGACTATGCTTAAAAATCTGCCATTGTTTTATGACATTTTGGGCTCTCTGCAGGCAAGAAGGTCCACTGATATGATCAAAGTCCACATTTTTCAACCCTGTCATTAAGTACTCTGTGAGTTGCCCAAGAAAACCAAAAAGACAATACACAATTTTCTGCTTGATTTAACAGAATATGTTCTTCTCTAAGGAATGAAAATGAGGAGGCCCAGCTTCCTACAGATTTGTATTCTTTGTTCCTTTCTCTGTCCTCTAGTACAATAAATCTCTCCTCTTCTGCTTTCATTTTTCCCTATGAAATGCTTGCTTGTGGTGGGTATTCCTAAACTACGTGAATCCTATTTGACCGACTTGACAGTCAGTTCTGCTTATCTTTCACCCCCTCTACACAAATACTGATTCTGTAAGTGTGTGAATTTTGAAGGGGTTTAATGATCTTCATCTTAAAAGCCTGTTTGATGTTTTCTATTGTGTTCAAAAGCTCAATTATGAGGTCTGAAGAAACACTCTTATTGCATAAATTTCACTTTCTTAGAAAAAAAAATTATAACTTAGATTTTTACTCTGATTTTTGACTGTACTTTACAGTGGTTTAAATGGTAGAAACTGTTATCTGTACTTCTTTGATAGCCTGGTCAGCAGATATTTTAATAATTATTTTTTTCACTATGCAGCCTACACTGTGCTGCATTGAATTTGCTTAGCATATATTACCAAACAACTGCTGACTATCTGCATTCGAAATAAAATTTGTCTGAAATGAACTTTGTGCAAGGAAAAGTGAGAACTGTGCCACAAAATACTTCACTTTTTAGTCTGTGATAAGGAATAAAACAGAGCTTCGTGCTTCCCTATTGCTTGGGTTTGGTTACAATACCAGTGTACCATCTTATACTCGAAAAACAGGAGTCCTCAGCTGCAGTATATGCAGAGGCCTGGATTTTCAGAGACTGATTCTGTGACCTGACCCTGACCTGCAATGCATACATCTCTGGAATGCTGGCAGGGTTTTATGTGCAGCTGTTCAACCAATCCCTCCTATAGAAGTAACTATGAAAGGTTCTGTATAGCTTTTATGCTGAAAAGTATATTTAACAATAAAGCAGCAGTAAGAATAGAGATATGTTAGAGGAAAACAATTAAATGGCTTGGTGGAAGGTGTATAGTTTTTTGCTATGTTGAGCTGATCATATTTTTAAATAAAAAAGCTCTGTTTTACAATGCATAAAAGTATTACTGCATTTAGGTGAGAAATCAGGAGGTTAAACGCTTCACAAAGATTTTTGGCTCCTAACCAGTGGACATTCTGCAGCATAGTAGTTGGCAAATGTTGCATTGCTGGAGACCCTGCTTCTTTAGATATTTTGATTTTAAATGTTAGCTCTCACTAGCTAGAAATTATGCAGGAGAAAGTTCAGCACCACATAGCAGGCATTTGAAAATCCTACTCATCATTTTCTCATGTACCTAATAAAAGCTCCAAGGGAAGCCAAACACTTGCCTAGGGTCATTGCTTCCTAAGTTCAAGCTCCTTATAAAAGGAACATTTCAATACGCAACACAGGTTTCTCACTAGCTGGATCACTTCAACTTAATATAAATACAATGCATGAGGCATGATTTCATACTGCTCAGACAAGTATTAAAAGAAAAAGCAGACTCCCATATCCACTAGAAACTAAATGAGGCAAGGGCAGGACCAACTTCATCCCTAGCCACTGTGGTCTCTTATTCCACATTAAATTTTCTGATCTCCTGACTTGGCCCTTGCCAGTCAGACAGGGCAAGTGAGTCTGCTGGAGCTTGTTGAGTCATAAGAGACAATTCTCCCTATAGCTGAAAGCGGTGGGGAGTGTGAGGGCAGCAAACTATTTTCAACTGCTTGGAGCATGGCTTTAGCAGTATTTAATGGTAGTTGGTGCCTTCTGGGGGGACTTTTCCAGTACGCTCAGAGTGGCAACCGCAGAAGTGTCACAGGACAGCAGGAACAGAGACCTGGCTCCAGCACTGGAATGAATGAGAATGAGCCTACCATGCAGGGTGGTATGGGGTATGTGTAGACCATATGGCACAGCTTGTGCGGAGGGCACATTTGCTTCATCTCCCCCATTTTTACTGTACAGGGGTGATGGTACTTCTGTGCTGGTAGCCACAATGCTGCTGCTGGGGTGCTGTTTTGGGCACTTAGTGTGTTGCAGCACTCCTGTGGTTCAGACCCTTTCCGGGGATCATGCTGGTGAAACCTAACCAGGAGGCTTCTCCCCCAGCCTGCAGCAGCACTGTGCCCATCAGTGGCATTTAGGGGCTGTTGTTATCTTCCATCCGTAAGGACTTGCTCGATGACTGCTATTGAGAGCAGAATGAAATATCACAGTAAAGAAATCATGGTAAAAACTTGCCCACCCCAAGAAAGTGTGTCTCCTCAGGGCAGGCTCTCCCTCTTTCTCCCCCCAGGCAGCCTGTGTTTGCAACAGGCCCCAAACACCAGGATGTCAGCTGGTTACTCAGCCTTTTTTTGAGGAATCTGGGGGGAACGCTCCCACCAGGGTCCCAACCCCGCCCGGGGGAGCTGCTCCGGCTCCCACCACGGTCCCAGCCCCGCCCGGGGGAGCTCTTCTGCCTCGGCTGTGCTCCAGGAGGCCGAATCCTGCGCCCAGGTGTGAGCGATAAGTCGGTGCTACCAGCAGCCCTGCCCCTCCCAGCAGGGCAGGCAGACAGTGCTGGGGGAATCTGGCCACCTTTCCAGAGAGACCGCAGTGAATGGTAACTGTCTTGTTGAAAATAATTACAATCTTCTCACAGGGGCTTGTTTTTTTAAGAGGAACATGTTAATGTGGAAGTCTCAGGGAACACGAGGACAATGCATGTCAAGCTGTAAATTTTGAATCTCGTCTGTGTGTTGCCATTCATGTCTCCTGAGCTTCAGAGGAGAATAAGAGGTGAGGAGGATCTCAGGCCCGTGCCTGCGATCTTGCCCCTTGAATTTTTGACTGACCACTGGAAAATATTAAATGAGGTAGGCAGGCAAGCTCATGGACTAGCTTCAGTTGTTTGTTCACAATTTATAGCAAGGTAAGAACAAGTTATAGTTACTGTTAAAAATGAAATATCCTTCTTTTCCCTATTTACTTCTTGTTGAAAGTCTTTTTTTGGTGCAGAATACTGAATACATTCCTAGCTTTTAAAATGTAGCTTACATTGATGCCAAAATGTTCTGGTTTCTTGCTGACTTTTAATAATATGTTTTTCTTCAGAAGCTAAAACACTCCTGAGAATAAACAAACCCCTAAGTATTAATATTTGGTTTTATGTTTGGCTAACGTTAACCTTTTGTACTTTCCTACAAATGCTGATTGAGAGTTGTATCTATCTCTGCAACTTTGGGGTAATTTGTGTTCTGCCTCCACCCTCATTTCTGTGCTTTATGTGGAATATCTGAAGTAAATTCTTTTATGTTTACATGCTTATCTCTGTTCACATAAGTATGCCTATTTTGGTGATGCTCTTTCCCCATAGAAATCAGAAATCCTAGTCAGAATCCATGCTTGGTTAGGATACCACATTCAGAGGCACTATCTGGAAAATGTTTGGTTTGTTTACGTTTTTTCTTGTAGTTCTTTTGTTTTTAGAATTACAGCCAGTGATTGAAAAAACTTAATAACTTTTAGTGTAATATTTAAGCTCAGATAATATGTGTGGCTATACAGTTACATGGCTTTTTGAGGAACTTACTTTTCAGGTTGTGCTGTGTGAAAACTTCAGGAAATTGTGCAGGTACATGATTTAAACTATTATAAACTTCTAATTAAAAAATTAAGAACAGTCTTTAACTTGACTATTTTATAACCCCAGCTTTGTTGATGGCTCGGTTTTGCAGCATAATTTGCAGTGTAATTACTTCTTGTGAATTATTATTAGTTATAATGAGAGTGTGTTGAGTTTGTAATGCAAGTTTACAAAAAAAGGAAAGGGAATGTTTCAGAACGTTACACTATTTCTATGTTTCCCTTACACATTCAGTCCACAATATCTTTTTATTTACTTCTGCACTATGTTAATTTCTCACCGATTGTAATAGGAGAGGAGCTTTTAAATGGGATTGGAATCTACAAGTATTCCAGTTGTAATCAAGGGTTAGATCCTTGTCAGTTCTAGTCAGTGAAAATACCAGTCAAGATAGTATTCTACTACTATGGCTCCCTCAAACTGTGCCTTAAATAATTCCTACTGTGTCTCTTCAGATGGACTGAAATGACCTGAGCTTTCAAAAGCCTTTTGCGAGTATGTGATAGTGCTGTAAGGGGTAAAATACCGCAGCAAGTCAGAAACTAAGTAGGATAACAGAAAGTAAAAGTAGGAATGGAGTCAAAAAACAAAATCATGTGACATGTTCTTGCAGGATTTGCTAGTATATTTATGAATGCTGAGTGCTAAAAAATGAAAAAAAAAAAGTCACTTCATTAGGTAAGTGAAAAATAAAAATAACCCCAACAACCCACTGAGTGTATAAAGTGACCTTATCCCCTTAAAACACTTGTGTTCCTATAGACAGAAGGCTTCTGGTGCCCCTCAGAACAGGACTTAGAGCAGTAAGTGACCAAGAAGCACAAGGAAAAAATTATGATAGTTCAAAATAACTTATTTGCATGTATTATTGACAGTGTTATTCCTTCCAAACTGAATTAAGAACAATTATTTAACAGTGACCACAGCCCAGATTTGTAAAGGTATTTAGCATCCCTTGAAAAAAAAACTGGGGGGTTGGAGGTGGGGCGGGGAGTAGTGCCTGCGTAGTTTATAAAGTGTGAATGGTGGTGTTCTTCTTTTTTAATGTGTATTAAGGCAGAGGAAAGCAAGTGTAACCTCTAGTTAGAAGAGAATGATTCCAAAACTAAGAGTCATGTAAACCAATAGGATGCATTTCCCTGGAATTATGTATTATTTAAAACAATCTCTGATTAAATAGAAATTCCTAATAAAGAAGCTTAGAGGTGTGAGGAACACGTAGTCTTTCACAGAAACTGAACCCGATAGACTAAGCAGTTTAGAGATGATAAATCATAAGCAGAAATCTATCTAATTACTTCTTGGCTAGTGTTGAACCAAGATATTGAACTGTTGAACTGATCCAATTTGGCAATTTGTCATTCTTATGCCCTTTTCTTTCCATTCCAGTTATTTTAAATCTAAATTTTTAAGGTGGAAGAGAGTACCTGTCTGGAAGTTCAGGAAACATATTTATGAAGTATGGATGCTTATACATCTGAACAGAAAAGGAGGAAACACAGCAACAGATTAAAACTGTTGCACAAGCTTCCAAAATAGTCAGCAAGTGGCAGTGTTTAAATCAATTATTAAATGTATAGGGTGAAAGAGGAATGCTTTATTGTATCTTTTTCCTTAGTACTATGTGAATAGTGCTATTTTTCTTGTTTGTTTTGTCTTGTTTCATACCAGATGTTCTCATCAGGAAAAACAATGGTAGGGTGTTTTAATATTGATGAGTTGATTCTTCTGGGAATAATAGTATATCTACCTTCTCAGAATACAAATGGTAGGAGGTTTTTTTATAGTGTAATTACTATAATGCATCAAATTATAAGTGCAACTGTTCAAAACTGTGGAAAGAATATTTTGTTTATTATCTTCCTTCTATCTATTTTCAGAGTGACTCTACTTTTAAAACTCTGTATTGTGTTTTGGTGGCCTCTAAAAAGTAAACATGTAAATCACCAGAGGTACAGTGTAATCTGTCAAAGTAGCATATGCTTAAGCACCTTATAAACTATTAAATAATCATAATATTTCTCTTTCCAAGGTTATTAGTTTATTCATTTAAGCAATTGCAGAGTAGTTAAAGTACTTTGCTTTAACTTATTTTTTTTTCTTTTTTTTTTTTTTTCCCCCCTCCAGGAACTTAAAGTCCTCAAATTATAAATGATTTGGTGACGAGCTGAGCTTGCAATGCAGGCAATAAAAACCGTGGAAAAAGAAGTGACTTTTATAAAGGAAATACTTTTCACAGAATCCTTCCTAAAGAAGCAAGAGTGCAGCAGCAGCCCGGAGAGCAGGCGGCTCTGTGAGCAGCAGCCATTGGAAGGAGCTGTCTGCAGCTCTCAGTGCTGTACTGAGCATGTCCCAGCGGAGCCCAGTGCTAGCAGCACATTATGCAAAAAGGCAGCTCTAGCAGATGGGAGAGAGGCACAGCAAGCATTTGCTTCACTTGCATCACCACCGCTTGAAAACAAACCTGGATCGCTAGAGGGGATCTCGCCGGCAGGCCAAGGGAATGAAATCCGGGAGCATGGCTTGATTGCCGAAGGAGTTGCACTGCGAAAAATCATGGGGAATCAAGATGGGAAGCTCAAGAAAAATACAGGTGATGTGCATGAAGGAGGAGAGGATGCCTCTGGGCCCAGGGATACAGATGGCACAAAGAAGGTATCGGGAAGCAGAAGGGGACTGGGGAAGCATGCAAAAGGAAGTGAATCTGGTAAGAAGAAGGGTAAGTCAGACTCGAAGGCCTCGGTGTTTTCAAATCTGAGGATCAGAAAAAATCTGTCCAAGGCTAAAGATGGGAATAGTAGTTCACGGGAGGATGTTTTGGAAAGCCAGGCCTTGCAGCCTGGAGAGCTGGACAGTACTCATTCAATTGTAACCAAAACTCCAGATATAAGCATCTCTGCGGATGAAGGGGGTCTCTCAGACACAGACGTGGAACATTTTGAAATCAGAAATGAAACTGTCCCAGCTGCTACAGAAACACAGGATGGACAAAGGACCAGCTCTGGCTCTGATACGGATATATACAGTTTCCATTCAGCCGCAGAACAAGAGGATTTGCTTTCTGATATCCAGCAAGCTATTAGACTGCAGCAGCAGCAGCAGGGGGCAATTAACATTGGAACTGAGGACCTTGTCACCAAAACAATGGGCCGACACACGGCTAATTCGCAAGCAGCCCCCTTAGATTTTGAACGGTTTCTTTCAGTAACTACCACCGACAAAGAGAGGAGCCCAGACACTGAGGGGGCTTCTCCAGCGTTAACTGAGATTCCGGAAAACATTCCTGTCTCCTGTGCAACTGAACGTGAGCTGAAAGAAGTGGTAAATGGCACAGGCTCTCCTGGTAACAGCTTATTTGAAACACAAGAACATAAGCTATTGATTGAGGAACAGCTCGTTGCTGGAGGGGATGCTGTAGTTAGTGAACTAGAAGATGATTTAAGTAGAACTGCAGTAGAAAACAAATCTCAGACACAGAGCTCCACACAACCTTTTCCAACCCCGGTAGCAGATGCTGAGACTAAAATTGCTGGAGTGAAGGCTGTTGATTTGCAGGACTCAGTAACAGAGGATGGTATTTCAGATGCAGGCCATGATCATGCTGCTGAGACTCAGGAAGAGAAACACAGTCTGTCAGCCAGTCAAGAGGACCTGCATAATGGTTTATCCACGGAAATTAAAAATGGCATTTTGTCCTCCGAGGGGACAGCAGACAGTCCAATGCTTGGTTCCCGATGCTTTAGACCCTATCTAATTAATCCTTGTTACATCAAAACCACAACTAGGCAACTGAGTTCTCCCAACCATTCACCATCTCCCTCCCCATCTCAGAGCCCGCTTTTTACAAGGAGACAGGAGTCCTTCCACCAAAAAGAAAAAGTGTCAATCAAGAAACAGAGGTCTGCTAGTTTGGCAGGTTTGTTTAGTCGTTCTGCAGACTGGACAGAAGAGGTATCTAATCACAAATGTGAGATAACGCAGAAGGTGGGCTCTGCAGGCTACTTGGAGCACAAGGGGTTTAGAGAGAAATTTCAAACAGAAAGAGTGCCTTTGACTCATTCAAGAAAGTCCTCAGGGGTGCAAGCTTCTACAGAGACATTTCCCAATGTCTTTTCAGGTGAGTGACATGTATTAAGGGTTTTTTTGTTTTTTTTTTTCTGGAGAGTATTTGAAAAGATATTTAAAATACCTCAATTCAGTCCTTTGCATGTACTGTTGTCTTTATTCTGCTGACAGTTTTAAAATCGAAGGCCTAATCTTACAAACACAATCACATTTCATTAACGAGAATAGCCTCTCTGTTCAGTGTCAGCCTGGCAGTACTGCCAGTAAAGGAAGTGCATAACTCTTTGAAGTTTTTCTTTCTGCTCTTCTCCTTTGTTTAAGTCCTGTAGGAAAAGGCTGGATGCCTTAAATTATTCTTGCTGAAAAATGCTAAGAGCTGCACTGTTGTAGGCAGACTAGCTCTCTGCATAAATAGATCTTTCAGATGCGAAGCTTTCTGTAACTGGGATCCTGTTTGGGGTTTTCTTGTGCTAGGCACTGTTCTGATGTACTGTAAATATTTGAGAGCTGCACCTGGTATTAGACTAAGGCAGCGATGAGGATTTGCACAGAACAAAAAGGAAAAAGCCATGTAAGCACAGATGGACAGCACTACAGAAAGGAACCAATTTCCCCTTCAGAAGGGGAAAAGAGGAGAAAAAAATGTTAATGACTTGAAAAGGCAGCATAAAATGGAGAAGGGAAACTGGGTAGTACAATTTGGTAGCTGTGACAGGCTGCTGCTCAGGCAACATAAGGTGACTCACTCAGGAAAGCATTCTTTTACCTTGCCTGTTAGGCAGCTTGCATCCTCTCACAAAGGAATATAGAGTTTACAAATGAAATAGTGTGAATAGATGGTTATATCTTCTGGCACCCTGAGGGTTTCTTTCCCCTCTTTCTCTTCCCCCTATCTGAAGTTTCTATAGAAAGCTAATGCACAGCTATATCACAGAGAAGGCCTCTGCCACATAGCAGATATGTATCCAGAGGACACTCAGCAACATATTCCATTTATTTTTCACTTAAGAAAACTGTACAACTAAGCGAATACAGGGTGCTAATGTACCCTATGAGCATCCGCTACAAGATTAAAACAGTTGAATCTATAATCGGGTTTGTTTTGAATGGAAGCCTGTTCTAGATTTATGAGCACAGTAACCACATATGTAGCAGAGCTATTTGCAAAAAATGCAGTGAGGATTTTTGTGCTTTTATGAAAACAAAACAAAATAGTATGATTTATGAAAGGAGCAGTGATATGATTTAAAAATCATGTGTAAGAAAACAGTTAAGCCATCAACAACTGTTTTGCATAAAAAGACTATCTTGTTTTGCACTGCAGAGTTTAAAAATTATATAATGTGTAATCATTTACATTCATAGTTGCTTTTTTGTGCACATTCTACTCTGCTTGAAATCACCTTAATACTGGTGAATGAACATGTCTGGAAACAGAAATTAAAACTAGTGGCTTTTTTGTACAACTCCAGGAGTTTTAAGTACTTGGGTAAAGCATTATCATTATTTTCCAGATTCAAAACACAAGAATATTTTCATTCTTCAGTAGTCTTAAATGGAAAACCTCGATTTCAGTCTTGAAAATTAGAATTCAAGTTTTTAACACAAAAAATCCAGCCCCCTATGAAGGAGACCAGCCCCCTCTGAAGTGAGACAAATCTTATTTTGTGTTTTAAATCCCTTCCACCTGTTTTCTTAGATTTAATTTCTGACATCCGTATCTAAAGTTTTACAATTTGAAGTGATCTCTACTTTCAGATTCATGGCATATAAAAAGCTATTTTTTTTTTTTATATCAATATTTGACAGCTTATAAACAGCTCAGTTAAGCTTTAAATTGCCTCATCAGTAATTAGATTTTCTTCTTTATGCTGGTGCTATGATGGAAATAAATTTTATGTGGCAAACTTCTGTAACGTGGAATTACTTTATAAAGACTTGTTTTCCAGGAAACAGGCTTCACGTTTCCTCATGAGGATTTGATTTACTTATTAATAATTTTTGTTTTATTATGTTTTCCCACCAACACTTTAGACTGTTATTGTGAAGGGACCAATGTCTAATGCAACAGTAGTTCTGTCTCTTATGGAAATTATGGTGACCCTCATTTGCATGTACATACCAGCTGTCTTTACAGGCAAGGGACAATTATACCTTTCAGTTCATGCAGAAAATCTTGAAATGGGGGAACTGGAAATTACATGATAACACTTAGTCTCCTTTTGATCATTTTTATTTTTGAAAATATATTTACAAGCTGAAAAACACCAAGAATATAAAAATAACAACTAGTGAACATGAAAAAGGGAAAGTAAACTTAGTAGTACTCCCACAGACTGACTGTTAGAGAGATGAAAAGCCTCTTTATTTAAACCAGTCTGCACAGCAATGATTATAGAAATAATTTCCTTGTAATTTGCCTACTGCTTTTGCAAAATGTTGTATTTTAATTGCATGCATCAGATGCATCAATTTGGGGGTTATCATCAGGCTTTTAGAAATAACATTTTTTACAGTGGCTTTTTTTTTTCTTTGGGAGGAAATCAGCTTCTTGCCTAAAGCATTAAATCCCATCTTGCCATGCAGTGACTGCAGTGTTGTTCTACATTTCTAACTAGAATCCAGTAAAATATTCCACAACACTTTAGTCATCGATTTTAATGACAGCAGGTTCCATGCAGATGACTGGCCTACTTTTGCACTATATTGTGGTTTGGCTTTGTGCCATTTGGTTTTCACAGTGATCCATATGAACTCTTCTAAAGCTGTTTTAATGTAAAATATAGATGGAAACCAACAAGTGGAATGTTAGAGACTTCGCTTATTTTAAGGTTGCTTTATATAAGAAATAAGTAAGGTATTATAAATTTGATGCATTGGCTAAGAATGTGGTGTGGACAAATATATGGGCATTTTGTAATTTGGGCATCAGATCCATTTCTTTTATTATGAGGACAGCTGTATTTGAAATTGCAGTGACAGTAATTACAAGTTCTAGATTACTTGATGCACGGTGGAGCCACGGCTTTTATGTTGTGCTCCCAGGAGAACAAGAACTGAATCTGAATGAACAGGGTTGTGTATGTGGCAATGAATGATTTGAGCTGACATTAAAAGACTATCTTGGTGGGGAAAATGAAATTGATATTTCCAAACATTAACATAACTGAAATGAAAGAGCTAATAGATTGATTTAATAAAATGAGTTTATCCTAGCATCCTTACTAGCTCTACCCTAGCAGAAGAGCTAGTAAGGGTGTCTGTTACATAAACTGAGTGTAAGAGTCCCATCAGCTGCCCCAGATGGTAATTAAACCCAACCCAGACAAACCCATGCCCGTTCTAATCTCTGTTGCCTGGCTGTAACACACTTGCTGCATGAATCTGTTACAAACAGATGATTTATCTTTAAATTTCTCTTCGGAGATTTGTATTTGTCCTGTTCTAGCTGTAAACAGGAGACAAACAAACAAGAAATCCTGGTTACCATAAAACAAAACCTGAAGTCAGTCCTGTGCTTGTGTGCTCATGGACAATTTCTGATTTCCACAGAGTGCTGGCCTGGGTCTCACAAAGGCCACTTTATCTCACTGTGCTAATGTCATCTGCACCCACTTGCAGTTCCAATGCAGTGTCTGCAGGCATATACAAAGGTCTTAGTATAGCTAAGTATGTGAAAACTTGAAAAAACAGGATGCGAGTTTGTTTTTGAGACATAAAGTAGATCTTTTAAGTTATTTTTTCAAGGTTTGGTTGTTTTTTGTTTGGTTGGTTTGGTTTATTTTTTTCATTTTGATTCATGTGATGATGCACACAATATGGATTTGTATCTACTGGCATCCTGAGGAGACTGTCGTGCAACTGTTATTGAAGACTACTTATGGTTTGCTGTTTCACTGATGTTTGTTAGCAGTAATACAAAGGTGTCTTTTATCAGATGGCGAGGCAGTGCGGCCTCCTCTAACTAAGGGAGCTGCCAGACAGCAAACCATCATGTGATATGGGGCTGATACACCGAGTGTTGCTTATAAGCATCAGAGGGGAAAGGTCCTCCTCTCTTTGCCTAATAAACACAAACCTGGGGGGAGGGAAGGGCTGCCATACTGCACTCCAACTACACTAAAATGCGTTTGAAAATGGGTTGTGATATGTTATTGGAAGACTGCTGAGTGCTGATAAGTTGCTTTAAAGTTACTCTGCCAGCACTGCAATGTGGGAATGGGAGCAACATGAGTAATGTCACTGGAATGCAGTGCTACCACAGAGTTGTTTTGATGGGGTCTTATGATTAATGCTTTGATCTTTATCTAGAACTTCACTGGGAATAGCCGGTTTTGGCCATGGGATTGAGTGGCTGCATCTTTCAGGCAACCTCTTTCTGAGCAGCAGCCCTGGTTCTGAGGTCTGACTGGCAGCCTGACTCATGTCTGGAGTAGAAATGTATAGTCTTGGTTGCCTGCTGGGGTCTTTTGGGGTGCTAAAGAGGAAAGGAAAAGGGACGATTTACAGCTACAGGTCCATGCAGCTCTGCTTGGATTTGAGACATGGAACAAGTATATGATATCTGTCATGTGGGATCCAGCTAGAACTGGTCATTAAAGGACATTGTGTGCTTCAGTGATTTTACTTCTGTGAAAAGCACAGTGGATTATTCCAGTGGCAATAGTTATATGAAATTTAAGTTTAAATATACTTCTTCGATATAACTGTGCTTTATTATTTTTTTTTAATATTTATAAATTATTTAACAGCTTGTGAGGTGTTGTGTGGTTTTGATTTAAAAAAAACCCAAAAAAACCCAAACCTGTGCATAGGCCTCTTCTTTGCAGAAAAAACAACTCTATTCCCTGAAGCAGGCCTCAGTTTTTTCTACATGCTGTGGTATCTAAAGAAAAATGAACTTGGAATTGAAAAGCATCTCTAGGAAAATTTTAGGCTGCAGGTATGTGAAGGATCAAGTTCTAATGTGAATCACCGTGATAGAAAAAACAAAAAATACTAATTAGCCAAGGTATTTTGTGCTGTAGTTTAACCAAGCTCAGGATATGGCCAAGTGTATTTCTTATAAACTAGTCCTGCCAAAATTTGAACTTACATAAGGAAGAGTGGTGATGAAATGTATATGTGTAGGTGTTTCTGTAACTGGCTTTGATTATTTTTGGGTACATTTAAAAGCATCATTCTGTAGCAGCTAGATGGAATACAACAGCTCCTGGAAACTTACTTTTATGCATACAATTTATCTTTTTGGGAGGTGTGTTGATACAAAGGGAACAGGGCAGAAGCAGTGAGAAGCTGTGGAAAAAATGGCAATGGAAGGATGTGAGGACTTTACATTGTCACCTCATTCCTGCCTCATCATATGATAATACAAGGCCAGTTCCGTTTCACAAAGTGCTTTAGAAAAGGCAGCAAAGTGAATTCAGGAGCTGTGTCACACTTACATATTTTAAGCAGCAGCAACCTCCTGCATTCCTACACTGCATTTCATGTAAAGGAAGTTAGGGACAGCGAGATGGTCTGTGTTACCTTGAGTATGAAATTACTATTCCTCATTTTATTGGCATATTTCTGCTGTCCAGAATAAATTTCCTTCGCATTGATGAAAATAGCTAGGCTTTCTGACCATGAATAGGAAGTGGGTTATATTTTCTGATGCAAACCCCTGCTTTATTCTCAGATAAATGCAGAACATGACTTCTTTCATCCATAGATGATAGAACCCATTAAGTCAGTTAGCAGTTTTGCAACAGTAAGGAGTGGTTATGAGATTGTGTGTATGTGTGTCTAATCAAAGTCACAGTTGTAAAAGTAAATACTAATATACATTAAATTGAAATATATAAATCCAGAAGTAGTACAAAAATACTTGAGAATTTAGTAATTTTGGTGTCTTGACATATGCAGTGGCATGAAAGCCTAGCCACAAAGGAGATTTATCAAGACATTCTTGTTTGTCAGTAAAAGTATGAATTGTTTGGTCTCAGGATCTATATGAAATTTATAAGAAATGCCAGGGCTCTGAACCTGATGTGAATTTGAATCAGAAGGAAACATAGATAGTTCGTATCCTTTTCTCTTCCTTGTAGTGATAAGGAAAAAAAAATCACTGTACAAAAGAAGTTGATGCTGCAGTAACACCATAATTAACTAGATTAACATCTGCTAACAGTCATGGAAGAAAAGGTGGTTTAAATTTAAAAAACCCTAAAACAAAACATTGCCCTCATAATAGAGGGTGTGTATCTAAATATGATTTTGTCATGCAAAGAGTCAAGACAATACAGTATCCTGAGAAATAGTTGGGGGAAATATTTGATTACATCAGTGAAAGAACAAGAAGGTCCAGTTACAGCAAGGGATATGTGCTTAGGTTTTATTCAGATGAAGCCTAGAAGAACATACCTGCACAAATGCATAGGTGTGCATGTATATATTTTTCTTTTACATGGAATGTAGTTCTAATTTTCTGCTTTTCCCTTTTCTTCATCTTCCCAGTTTTTGTTTCTGGATACAAAGAAAAAAAGTTTTTGCACATTGTGATAAATATTAGTAACTGCAGACTTTTTAAAGTTGGAGGAGATTGTCAGACCTTGGGCCGGCAGGTCCTGGAGAGGAAAGAAAGCTAAGGCATGCTGGGACTCCAGTGAGTAGGTTGAAAGAAATTTGTTGTGTCCCACTTCAGAGGCTTGCTAGTTCAGTTCACTTGTGTTGTGTGACCTGTGGCTGCTTGAGCAAATATTTGGATTTACTACTAAGATAGAGATGGGCCAGACTGTGTTAAATGTAAAATAAAGTGTAGAACCATTGGGAATAAAGAAGTTTTACAAAATTGGGTTGTTAAGAACAGTGTGTATCGTGTTTGACTGACAAAAGATGGTGTTAGTAACAGCTACCCGAAAAGACATCAGAGGACCTTCTTACTTTAAAGAGCTAGACAGAAAGAATTGTGGCTTTCCAGCAGTCTGTGAGCACCTGGCACAGAATGCCAGCTTCACATTGCAGATCACCACAGAAACTAAAAGGGTAAAGATGGGCAGAATTAAATACTTGCTGAGAGGAACCTAAGCACCTGGAAAACACAGTATGGAAGGTGCCAAAGATGCATATGGAGCCTAAAAGTTTTGGTAAACAGACACATATAGTTTCTCTTTCAGAATAACCTGCTATAATTAGGAAAGCTTTATAATATACTTCTGTAATCTGCAGTATACTGCATTAGAACCTAAAGAGAAATCAAGGTGAAAGGAAACAGGCCATATAATGTTGTGGGAGAGTGCATCTTGTTTATATTTTTAGAAAGTTTTTTTGTATTGTGTACCATTGCTGTATCATAGTTGGGGAACTGCTTGGCATTTAAAAACTTAATCTTCTGAAAGATATTTAGTGACATATGAGATATATCCTTACCTTTCACTTTATATTTAAAAATATATAAAAAATATATATATAAAATATATATCACATTTAATACTGTGTCTCAGCTTATCCTGTTATACTTATGTCATGTATCAGGAAATTCAGTGTGGGGGAAAGGTGTAAAATCTTAGCCTCTGTGGAAGCAAAATTTCAAGGAGCTTAATGCCCAAATTAAAAAGATAGCATGCTTAAGAGAATGCTGCAAGAATTCTGAAAGCACTGTCACAGGCCATCACAGTATATCACATTTAATACTGTGTCTCAGCTTATCCTGTTATACTTATGTCATGTATCAGGAAATTCAGTGTGGGGGAAAGGTGTAAAATCTTAGCCTCTGTGGAAGCAAAATTTCAAGGAGCTTAATGCCCAAATTAAAAAGATAGCATGCTTAAGAGAATGCTGCAAGAATTCTGAAAGCACTGTCACAGGCCATCACAGACATTTTAGCATATTTTGAAGGTCTGGTGATAGAAAAGTTAGAATACCTGCTTTTTAGAAAAAGTGTTATTATTGCAAATGATCCAGGCAATTTTAGTTGTCTTATTTTGACTGTAGCAACAAGCAAGGGTTTGGAACAAATCTTAAAGGAGGAAATTGTAAGATATAATTAGTTATTTGGTACATGATAAAAAGGTAAAGAAAAATGGAACAAAATGGGGCAATATTTTAGCAAAGATCAATAAGACTACATTGATAGCTTTTTATGTACAGCAGCTTTCTAGACAAAGCAAGAGTTGTAGGAAGGAATTCATCTGTGTTTCCATACAAAATGGCAACACTGCAAATCACTTATCTGTAGAAGGTAATTATTGGTGGTTTTTGATAAGGGACGTCATCATGTTATTTCTCTTCCACCAAAGAGGAACAGCTTAATTTTAGTCTACTTCTACCTAGTGTTGTGATAGGCTTGGTCAGGCTGTGTAAGTTTATTGCATGATTAATGCAAGAGTTGAGCTGGGTCCTGACCTATGTCTTGACAGTAGTATTTGCAGGACTTGACCTTTTCATCACCAAGTGAAATTTTTAGTAAACTTTTGTCTTTCTGTATTATAATACAGATTTCAAAATCAAGAACTGGTGGTTCATTTGTCAGGAACAAGGTTTGCATTAATAGTTTTTGACCTGACTGCTTCAGTTTTTTCCAGCATGATTGTGCAAGTATGGCATATGGTTAAGTAATCTTTTAACAGACCATTTGGGGTATGCTGAAATGGGTGTTGTTGCTATGCCTAATACTCAGCACAAGTGGAGCAAGCTGTTTAAATATACAGCTGCTTGGCTCAATCATGGGACACTATGGATAAAGAGTGAGATGGAATTTTTGAAAACTTGGTAACGTCCTTTATGGGATGGCTGGATGGCTTTTTACTTCAATAAATCTGCAGTCTTTTCTCGTCATCTTTGTTTTTGGGGAATCCCATTTTCAAATTTTTGCCAGACCTTTGCTTTTTCCGTCAAGGCGTTCCTAGAAGAATTTCAGTGGCATTTGTACAAGGTGCCAGTTTTGCCCTGTGTGCACTGTGGTGCCCCTGGGGACAGCGGCAGGATTCTCTTATCAGTGGCAGCTTGTGCTCTTGCTTCTAAAAGGCAGCACACACACAGATGTTCCCTGGCTTTTTTGTGAATGTCTTGAATACTTGAAGCTGTTAGCATTATATGATTCTCTTTCTGTAACTGTGTAGCGCGATGCCTGTTCTAGCTGAATGAGTTGAAATCTCAATGATGTGGTTATTCAAGTTCTCCTGAACCATCTGAATCTGTTTAAATGATTAGTGATAATTGCGGGACTAAAGCAAGGGGAAAAAAAACTTACTTGAGTTGCACAGGGTTTGGTATATTGTGGTCCTAACTTAGAGCTAGTCAAGAGTTTTCATGGAAAATTTTTAGCAGTCAGGAGGGTACTAAAAAACAGGACAGTATAAAGGGAGGGAGACTGAGATGCCAAGAGATTCAGACAGCTTGGCAAAAGTAAACCATGAAGTTTCTTGTAATAATCAGATACAGGACTGACAGATGTGAAATTAATTATTGATATTAATAGTTTTATTCTTGTTGTTTGAAGAGTTTAAGAGCATATTGATTGATGGATTGATTACATTCATGACTGGAATTTAATAAATACGTATTTCTGACTTTGAAATTGCATTGAACTGTGTGTAGGCAGGCATAGAAAAGTGGAGGTGCAAGGGGAGACAGTGTTGATGTATCTCTCTTTACTTATTCTCTTTTTTAGACAGACATTCTGCTGCTTTTGACTTCTTTTAAGATGATTTAAATTTTAGCTCATATGTGGGTTCAATTCATACCATCCATGTGAACAGAGCCAGGAAATTAGGGAAGAAAGGACAATCCTCTCAGGCATTTCCACACATCTCTAATAGTATTCTAAATACTAAAATTAATATATACATATATGTAAAGAATAAATTAATACAATATATAGAATATTATAATAATAAATATATGATTAAATCATTACATAACCTCTGGAATTTTTTTCCCTTATAAACATGACAGAACTTTAGAAATTTGTGTCATAACTTTATACGCTGACAAGTTTTGTCATTTTTAAGGATTATGTTGCCTTGAAAGTAGACTTATGACATACTTAACTTTGTGTTTATTCATAGTGGAAAGACTCCTTTTTTTTTCTTTTTTGTTTTGAAACCCTGTTGTGTGTGTAGGTCTGTTGCTTGGTGGATTTTCCACGTTTTATGTAACCAGGCTGTGAGAAAACTGTCATGTGGTTTTAGGAAAGTATCAATAAAAATTCAATCTCTAAAAAAAACCCCCCAAAAAACCAAAAGAAAACCAACACCCAAACCGTGTCCAAAACAACCTTACAAGATGAGAGATCTGGAACAGTTTCCCAATCAAAATCAGCAGAGGATTAGAAACTCTGCAGCGAAAAAGAACAATAAATGAAGTCTCCAGTCCTGGAATATTGGGTGTAATGTCCCAGGTCAGGCTTCAGGCAAGCAAGAGACAAAATTAATTTATTATGGTTTTTTTAGTGCAAATGTATATTTATGTATTTAGGCAGGACTTGGGCTTCTTATTTGAAGAGGAGATGGCTACAGTACCAATTTCCAGTTCTGTTTCATTCGCTGGGTTCTACGTGCACTTTTGAAAACCTCCTCTTTCTCAGCAGTCACGTGTTGCGTATTATATTTTGTCTGACTGGTACAGGTTAGCTGAAAAACTTTTGAAAAGATTATAAAATGAAAGGAAAATATGAAAGAAATGTAATACTTTTGATTCTTGAAATACTAACTTTTTATGTGAAATCGTAGTCACTCAATGTGTATTTGAGACCTAGGAAAGTACATTAAACAGTAGAAAGGTGAAAATGAAATGTGATTGATTTTCCCCTAGGAAATTGTTCAACAACTTTTGCTGTGTAGTTTAGGGGAATACAATAAATGAATAAAACTTGTAATGTAAAGTATTTAAGAAATGACATGTAGTTGCAATTACTAGCTGATCTACATGTTAGCATATATGGAAGTCTTTGCAGTATTTCTGTCTCTCAGACATGTTTGTCCTCTTCCAACATTCTAGGGAATGTTTGGTGCTGCATAGTTCAGGAGCTTTGCCAGATGATTTAAGTTTGATTTAGCTGTGACCTTGATGGTAGTATATATAGAAAAGGAAACAAGAAAAGAATTGGAAGGAAGGAATGTTTTAGGGATACGTGCAGCAGCAATCCACATTACAGTATTTCCTAACTTCTGCAAGCCGTAGAAATCAGCTTTTCTTTTTCCCCTTTTTCTGCTTTTTTAAAAAAAAATATTTTTAGAACTATGTTCACGATTGTAATCCTTTGTGAACTGAAAAACTATAATAAGACTACAATTGCCTCTTTGTATTTTGTAAGACTAATAGAAAACATATTCTAAATGGAAATGCATCACTTTGTCCATCTTTCCTTCCTTTTCTTTTTTTTTTTTTTTTTTTTTAGTAAATTTTTTTATTAAAAAATAAGTCCTAACTTCCAAAAATAGAGCATTGCCTATAGTACTTTTGGCTTCAAAGCTTATGAAATATCTTTGCTGTGTGAGCATTTATGATCTTCCTGAAGTGGTGGGGGGGAGGGAAGCGGGGGAAGGAAAAAAAAAAGTAAACTGGGGGAAAAGAGGGCAAGCTGATTTCATTTTTTGGAGGTTTAAGCAGTATGTGCATGAGTCACCGTTAACTCTTGTCGTGACTCTGAGTAGGGTGTTCAGGACTGGTGTTACACTGAAGCTATTCACTCTGCACTGGGAAAAATTAAAATTGAAGGTCTGTCTCCAGCCTGTATAGGTTAGAATGCTGATGCAGCTTCTGTGCTAATGGTGAAAGTGTGGTGTAGTGGTCTGGTCGTTAGAAGAGAGAACTGCAGGAGACTGGCAGAAGGGGGAGCTTTTGGAGTATAACTCATTTGGATTATTAGTCTCAACTTGTGCTCACTAACAGCTGTGCTCCCGGGCTTTTGCAAATGCAGTGTAAGGAGGATAGGAGACACATCTTTAAAGATAAATATGAGGTTATAACAGCACAGTCCTCGGGGAAACATTACTGCAAGCTCTGCTGTACTGCAGGGACTCAGTGCACACACATGGGGCTTTTTGGTACGTCTGTGACTACTGTAGTTTTCTCCTGTTTCTCTCTTTCGTTTGTCCCTCTCCCTCCCCTCAATAACTAAGCAAGTCCAAAGCCAACAACAACATACTCGTGGTACTGCTAGTCCTTAAGGATTTTATTGCTCCCCTTGTTGCTCTTTGAAAGGTTGGACTTCTAAGCAGACCGGGTAGGAAAAGAGCTATAATGTGAAGTCATTGGGTTGGGATTTGCCTGTATTTCTCTGTGGACAGTACTGAATGTACTTTCAACATTCAGTTATTCCATAGGCAATAAAGTGTAAGGCAAACCTGCATTTCAGGAGAGTGTAGATCCTTATTTTTAGTGTCTGCTTGAGGAGAAAAATGGTCGCCCTGGAACATGAGGTAACTGTAATAGAAAGATCAGATGTGCTTCTTTCTAAAATAGGCAGCCTCTCCCATCAAAAGTGACTCATAGTCCAGGTCATGATGGACAAGGTGGTTCAGATTATCAGTAGTGATGGCCAAGGTCTGTAGCAGTTGTTACCATATGGAAGGAGGCGTAATACATACACATAGACACCACTCCAGGCCAAGGGGGAGTTTGTGGCTGTCAGGCCAGTACTGAGTGGGATTATTATATTAAAATATGGTACACATATAATAGATATAATAGTTAATATTTTACTATAGTTCATTATTATATGAAATAATGTTTGTAGAATGACTTTTGGTGAGGTAAGCTTCCTATCTCCCTCCACCTTGCATTTGGGTAAATATGGTTGCAGTAAATCTAAAACTGAAAATTATCATTCAAGAATACAATTACCTATATTTTTCAAAAATGAAGACAGTATGAATGGAAACCATACTGGGACTTATGAATTTTAATTCTACAGTGAATGGCTTACATGCTCTACAGTTGTTGCCAGAGGTGGTTTTGATAAACAATGTTACTCAAGTCTTGGTCATAGTAAAAGGATGAAGACCTATAATGTCACACAGGAGACCATAAGATCATAGTGCTTCATCTTAATGAGAATGGGAGGAAGCAACAGATGACATGGAGGTGGAGAACATGGAATTTGGAAGCTGAGCCAGAAGAACTAGGCTGAGCTATAGTAGTAAAAGTATCACAAAATATCCATAGAAGGCCAGAGTACCTGATAGTTCCAAACTTTATTTCAAGTTCCCATTCTTTTAGTTAATTAATTGTGTAGTCCTTTGTAAGAAAAGAAAAAAGAAAAGTCTCTTTATCCCATACTGGGATTTAATGAGTCGTTCTAAGCTTCTAAAAAATAATTTATGAGTTTATAGTTGTCTTATTTGCTGGAGGGTTTTGGCAAGATCCTCAGAATACTGATTTGATCTAAGGCTGAAACTTAACTCTAGTTCTCTGATTCAAAACTTGATATGCCTCTCATCCCCCACCAAAATGATACTTAAGGGAAAGGTAAGAATAGACTTTAGGAACTTCATGACCTGGGATTTCTGGGAAGAAAAGTTGTTTAAAATACAAAAAATGGCAACTTTTTTAACCTTCTAGAGGCAACCCAGAGAAATTTCCTTAGCATTGTGTTTAAATCTCTATAACAGAAAGCAGCTGATAGTTTCATAAATTATGAAATCATTAGTAATTTAATTATTCCAGGTTACCTGCAACCATCTTCACCTATTGAGAACATATTCAGGTATTACCTCATGTAAGTTATAAATATGAGATGATTAATGATGTCTGAGGAAAAAGGCTGTTCTTGCTGCATTTTATTTATAAACTAAAGATGAAAAATTATAGCTCAAAATCTTGCAGTTGAAGTTGACTGGAATTTAGCTTATGCATTAAATATGGCTGTGACTTTGGTTTTGGTGTTTAAGGAATAGATTCAGGGATTAATATATTGTACAGTCAATTTCAGGCATATAGACACAAAGTAATTTTACTTTGAATTTATTCCAAGCATGTGTAGTGCAGATAGATGGGCTGCTGGCAAGCCATTTCTGATTCCAAACAAGAGTAGTAAAAAGCCTATGGAGCCCAGTGTTAAAGAGGTAATTTGCTATACCTAAACAAAAAATACAACCTTCATCTTGCTCTGAATGAAAATCATAAATTTGATTCCTGATGAGAGGAACGAATGTCTCTTGCTTTGACATCAGTGCAGGTGCAGTTATGGTCAGAGGGGTGGATTTGGCACCAGCCTCCCTGGGCCACAGAGGACTTTGGAGCTGGAATGCTTCTGCTGTAGTGACAACTGGCTGTTACCTGAAAGTAGGTGAAAGAGGAACATCAGATGCCCTTAACAAGGGAGGAACTACTTCTTAATAAGCAGTGGCTTTCAAATGTTATTGTCCCATGTACAATAACTTTAGCCCTGTCTAGAACTACAGTGCTGCAACAACTCCATCTGTGGGCTGTACAGCACGGCATGGTGTTGCCTCAAGGAAATGAGTGACATTCTCAAGTATTGACGTGCTTTCTGTGTGTGACTCCCCTTTGAGGAAAATATGTATTGTCCTTTTTATAACTTTGGCTGGTTTCGGTATTTGATGAGGGGTAGGCGGTTCTGACAGTTGTAATGACCATTCAATTTAATGATAAGCCCTAGCTGGTTAGGTACATAACTTCAGTTGCTTAACAGTCTCTTCTAAATATATTGCCCAGTAAATGCTTTAAACATATAACCCATTTATTGTTGATACAGAGATTTTTTTCACAGCTGTTCACAGTGAAGCTATTTCTGTATGCATTGAAAATTGAACTTTTTTTCAGCTTGCATTTGATAAAATGTGTTAACTGAACTGGCAAAATGTATTTCTGCAATTGAAATTTTTGTGTCTTTCCTCAGGTCTCCATAGCAATTGTAAGGAACACACAAGCTGTGTTAGAGCACAGCTTTATCTGAACATTATTACCTTTGTGTTAAGAACATCCATTTTTTTGACTCAATATTTATTTGATGCAAAGGACAGTTTAATTGTACTAAAGTTAGTTTAAGTTAAATGATTGATTCTTTTAGGTTAAAAAATACTGGCTAATATCATTAAATAATTTTTACTACCCTGTTTATTCCAAGACTGATAATACACTGGAGATAACAGTTCCGGCTCAGATGGGCAAGTTGACATAAGTAATGCAGAGTGCAGTAAGAGAAATTAAGTTCATTAATGTATATTTTTGCATGTATACTTATTCTATATTGTCTGAATGCTTAAGTATATTTAGACAATAGTTATTAATCACTAAGCAATGGTAGTTAATAAACATTATACAAATTAAACTGCAACTGAATGGCAACTAAGATTCTTGAGCAAGACTGCTAGGAAGTGCTACAAAAATTAGCAAATGATTGAGTGAATTAAGGAAAAAAAAAAAAAGGCCTAATTTCCTGTTTTATCATTTATGAGTATTATTCCTGTTCATTAGGTTAAAGCAAAAGGCAGGGGGGAGAGGGAGGAGACTATTCTGTTTCTGAATATCCAGCAGAAGACTCTCTAAACAGGACAAGTTTATTTAAATGTTGAAACTTATAGACTAAAAAGAAGAAAAAAAAAAATCAAATCTGGCATTCAAAAGCCACGGGTAACATTTTAATATTTAATATAGCATGAAGAAATGTGTAGTTTTTTTGCATGGTCCTTTTTTTTGTGTGTGGATGTGCAGAGTGCTTTTCCTTTGGTGTATTTTCTGATTATTTTTTCTTCTGTTTTACATACATTTAGATACAAAGCATTGACTTCTCCATTCATCGTCACCGCTTGCAGTCTCTCATTTAACTAGACAACTTTCCATGTTGTTGAACTGTACTTAGTGATATAAGGTGATACTGTGGTGAAATGATGTGCTTTACCCTAGAAAATGCTAGCAAAAATGTGACCTATTGGTGCTCTGGTGTCAGTGTGATGCCAGTCTTGTCCTCTGTGGGTTTTTTTTTGTTGTTGTTTTTTGTTTGTTTGTTTTTGTTGTTTTTTGTTTTTTTTTTTCCTCCTAAAACTTGCTTATATAGCTTAACCTCAGTATATATAGCAAGGAGAATCCATTTATTGCAGTAAGAGGGTAGTAGCTAGGGTGTTTTTTTTTTTTTTTTTTTACAGCACCACTAAGCATCAGTAAGTAACTAGAACCTCAAAGAAAAATTACTGAAACAAGTCACAAAAAAGTCTGTTGGCAGATAGCTCCCTATTTGCACTTTGCTTCCATGGTTTTGTACTGTTGCCTTTCTTCATGTAGGGGGTGCACGCTGTACATTGCTGCAATTGTGGGTACATTGTTGTTAAAATAATTGTTGTTAAAAATCACACTGAGTAAGAAAGCCTGTCTTTAATTAATGACTGTCTTTAATTAATGACTGTGAAAATTTAACGTCTGAACTGTATCTTTAACTAAGTAGAGGGAAATGTTGAATAAGCAATTATGGTACCATCACCTTATAGGTGGTGAAACCAAGGAACAGAAACAAACTAATCAGCAAATGTAATAAAACTTGTGTATCTTACAAGTTTATCCCCTGGCTTACTCCCTTGAATGTACTGTGTAGTGTCTAATAAAAGTCTAGGAAACTTGGATTAATAACTCAGAATTACCAGATCTTTAGATGTGGAGAGGAAAATCTTAAAGATAACTTCTAACATTTTAATATATTGTTTATTTTAGGCTGTATTGCCATATAAAGTTAAAATATTACAGAAACTTTAGGCTAAATGTACACTATCCTTTTTAAATTTCATCCAGATGTTTTAAAAAAAATCTTTTTGGTATATTCAAAAAGCTTGAGAAATTTTACATTTTGAATAAAAGTAACAGAAATCTTGCATTTGTATGTAAAAAACAGTAGTAGTATTATTGTTGTTGTTATTATTATAACTACTTTAAATTACACTAATATGTTTTCTTAAGGCAGTATATTTTTTTCTGGAAAATACCTTTCGCTTCCAGTGAGTGGGTAGAAAATACAGACTATAGAAACTGATTTAGTTCCAAATTGTATTCACAACTAGTTCATACAAAAACATTAAATTAATGTTGGTACTCCATCTGCCTTTTCTCTTCCAGTAGATCTATTTCATATCTTTATTTGTATGCTGTAAATCTGAACTTTGACATATTTTCACATTTTAGAGCTTAATCAAGGAATTGAATATTCTTACTATGTGTATTTTACTACAGCCCACATATATAAATAATTTTTGTAGTTTTTCTGGCTAACTGCACACAGCACAAAGGTCTTTCAAACCCCTAGCATTGTCTTCTCTAATATACTTTATAATACATACCCTTCTTTCATGCTCTGGTGAGACAACAAAGAAAACACTTTGATCATGAAATTTGGCCCTCTAATGGGAATAAGTCTCTTTTCTTACTCTAAAAAGTTTTACTTCTCTGAATTGGTTCTTGTGGCACTGCATTTTAATTTGGGGCACTCTGCAGCTCTGGAGTTCTATTAAATACAGTTTTAAACAGAATAGTTATCAGATTTTTTTTTTAATCATCTTTTTATTGAAAGTTTCTCAGAAAATAAATGGAGCACAATTTCTTAAAGACTATGATAATTTTATTATTGAAAAAACCAAAGACTTATTCCAAGAGTTGGGAGACTTGATTCTATAATAACTTCTATAATAACCCTTGGAAAAAGTTACTTTATTTATTCGTAATATCTCAGTTTTCCCATCTGGACAATTGTATAATATAAATAAATAGGAAATTGATGCTATAATAGCAACTTAGGGTTTTTGTTCCTACTCTGCAGTGCAGCCAACACAATATATAATTTCTTGAATATCCTAATTAAATAGGCTGTTCAAATTTTTATCTAGAAATATTTTATATTAAAGACTTATTATCAGATACTTTTCTCAATAATTCTTTTTTCATTTCATTTTTTTTAACTTATAATAGTTGAGATTTTCACTACGCATTGTAATGCCTTAATCTTTGCGTCCCCTAGATAGCTACAAATTCTTATTGATCTGTGTCATCACTTTGGCAGGACGAACTCTGCTGGAAAAGCTCTTCAGTCAGCAGGAGAATGCACCACAAGAAGAAGCAGAAAAACTGTGTTCTCGCATTATTGCAATGGGTCTTTTGCTTCCATTCACTGACTGCTTCAGAGAACCGTGTAATCAGAGTGCCCAGCAAAGCACACCCACGTTTGATGTAAGTACTGAAAAAGTTCTCTTTTGTCTATTTTGCCAAGCAGGATATGATTTATCAATGGCTTATTATTGATAAATGAGAGTTAGTCCTTTTAATGAAAATTGCCCGTATGAGAGTGGCCAGCTATTTTCTGAGCTCAGGTGTGTACGCTTTTGTACCCAGGTAAGCGAAAGTTTTAAACAGTCATCCTACAACTTGATTTCTTAACTTTTAAACTCATATCTTAGTCTGCTGTACTGTTCTTTACCTGTTGTTTTCATTAAGTCTTTTTCTTTGAATCAAAGCTCTCTATAGGACTACCAATAGTTCAACCCAGTAGCTGCTTTTCTAAAAATACAAATTAAAGGAACAACAGAAAACAGCATATTGCAAAGCTTTACAGAATGGAAATGGGATGTCTATGCTAGATAATTTTACCCCCCTGAAAGGATTTTTGATACAAAATAGTGCAGGGGTCAGTGCAAATTTGTTGGCATTCCAGCTAGTGTTATCTGTGCCTTTAGGCTACCTGCCAGAGTGCTGTTATTGGCGGTGTTTGCATACTGTTACAAAACTGTGATGTAGATGTCACGGAGTATACTTTTTCTTCCTCTTGGATAATGAATTAAACCTTAAGATGTCTTTCTGTTGTATGATACTGTACAACACATGAAACTTTAGAATGAACTTATTTTTATGATCCTTGCCATTAAATTTTATCTTTGACACTTCTTTGTACTGGTTTATGTGACTGAAGATAATCAGAGTTTCACCCTTCATTAATTAACTTCAAAATAATGTACAAATATTAACTACCATACTTAATACCTTACTGATATAGTTAAGATCATCCCTATTCTATGTATTAAGCTGAAGCTTGTTTAGAAATGCTAAAAAAATGATTGGCATAGATATGAGAGAACGAGTCTTTTTACGTTTTAAATCTTTCTCATCTTCCCTGAAGAATAGTTTAACACAACTGGTGAAGGCAAAATGGGTAGAATATATTTTTCTGATTAATTCTTAAAAGAAATAAGCTTTCCTAGAACTTATTTACAAAACAAATTTTATGAAATAAAAAGTTTGGAAAGAAGAAGGGGAGGCTTTTTTGTTAACTGGTATATCATACTTTGATTAAGAGAATTATTCCGATTATCTTTCATTGACCATATCCAACAAGGTGGAGTCTGAAAAGAAACAGTAGCCTAGCCTAGTGCCATGTGAACAGTTTGTTAAAGTCAGGAATTTAAGATGTTGCTGCCTAGCAGTGATCTTAATTTGAATTGGACTATCAGGTAAGCCACAGATGCTCTGTTACTGTTTTTCTCTTTAAGTCCCCTAAAGAGATCATGCTTTTGTAAAATTGTGTCAGAAGTGGTGTAAAGCCCTGTGTATGTGTACGCAGCTAGTCATGCATCCTACTTCAGAGGACCATACGTCTATGTTGAACACTAGGTTCTCAGTAGCTGAATTTCACATGGCACAAAGGTGAGAGTTGCTGCTATTGAGTTTGGGGATATGTTTCTGCTTTAGTCTTGGTGATCACAGTACCTGTTTATTCATTACATACCCTACAAGGGTGAAAATGTTTAGAACTTGCAGTATAAACTCTAGTGGCTGAGAACTTCAAAACTGGGCTTCTTCTAGCTGATTTTGCTTCTTAGAGTGAGTAAATAAAATATCTTACAGAAAATAAATGCTAATAGTTTTGTAAGGAAATAATTAACAGCTAGTGTGAAAAAACTTATGGTGATGCTGTATGCTACTTAAAAAAGAATGCGTAAGGTCTATGACTCGTGTCCCCTTTTGCGTCTTTCTCCATGTCTGTGCTTTTTTTCTTATTTAGGTTTTCTTTTTTTTTTTAATTCATTAGAACAGGATTTTAATGTTGATCTGACCATTGATTTCAAAGACAGAGGAATCAGGCTAGCCTTAAGTAATACACATTTCGCCCATCTAGAATTAGAAGATACATAAAGTTGACCTTACTCCAAAATTGGGAGCAGAGCCAGTCCCATATTCTTCCTTCATCTCTGAGTTCATCAGATGTTCCTCCAGTTCCATCCTGGATTCCCTCCAGTTTGGCTGGTGTCCTTTTCACTCAGCTGAAATTGCCATCAACAAAGCTTCTGCAACCCTGTCCTGGTCCCAGACAGGTTTGTCTGCCACCTTGCTGTCCTTCCTCCCTGCTGCATCCAGCTCTGGTGCTTGCTTGTTCCTTAGTGTCACTCATTTGGCTGTTTTGATTTTTGTCTTAGTTCGGTTCTTGTAAAGTCTCTTGGGTCACTCCTTTAGCATGTTTCTTTTGCAGACTTGCCAATGTTTTTTCCACTGAAATCCCTCCTTTTGTGTCTGACCCCTTGTATTTCTGAGCTTTAACTAATTTTTTATGTTGAATAAAATCCATAATTCCCCTTTTGCTCAAGTGTGGTCCCACAGACTTTGTTTTTTGAAGATGTTAGGTTACAGTTTATGAAAATAATTCAGTAAGTTTTGTTCACTCTGATCTATTGCTCATGGCTTGAGATGAATATAAACAGATTATTTAAAAGTCCTACTCTCTCTCTCTCTGATCTCCTTTTCTGGATGTCCTCCAGTGAATTTAATTTAGCACGGCTAATGCTGAACTCTCCACTGTCTTGAAATGTTTGTAGTTGCACACTCTGATTATATTCTCATCTTCTTTTTACTCATGCCCGGTGGTCACCTCTATTCTGCCTGCCTTACAACTGTGTATCCAAAACTTGTGTCTCTTTTCTCAGTAACACACAAGCTCTGTTTTGGTTTTTGGTTAGGTTTTTTTTTTTTTTCAAGATATTCCAGGCTTCAGTGTGGGCCTCTGCCTCACCCCATTAAATAATTGTACACGTCTTTTGCTTTTCTTGTTGAATCCTATTTCTTTCTCTTCCACGTTTTCTGACTGCAATTAGGCAATATATTAAGAGTAAAGTCAACTTGCACAGCTCTCAGTTTCTTGAGCTAGTATTATAATGGCTTCTGGAAGACAGTTTCATTTAAACTCTTAGCACTGTATTTCTGGTGTAGATTACGCTTCGTGGATGTGATGTTTACTCCTTTGTTAGTATATGGCAAACATGAAGGACCAACAAATACCCAATGAAATCATAAATCTTCAAAGAACTAGCAGCTGTCATCACATTTATACTGAGGATGGTGTACAGTTTTCAGAGGCTTATAACTTGGTCATATTTTGGATAGATTTTAATGATGATTGGAAATAGCTTGTTCCTGAAGTATCTCTGGCATTTTTGTCAAATTTCAAATCATATCCAACTGAATAGAAACTTTAAAACTGTTTTAAGAACTTATGAGTAAAATTTCATGTTCTATCTTGGCCCATTTTATCAATTATTTCTTTCAAAGCAAATAGTGGCAGATGCCCAGAATAAAAGATTAATCTGAAAAATAAAAGTTGAACAAAGCTTTAAAAATAACAGTAGACAGGGTTGGGATTTTTAAGATGTTTGCTGTTGAAAAGCAGTGGAAGCTTTTGCTGTAGCTCTTCCTATCTACTCTTCTTATAATGTAAAGAGTACCTTAAAGAGTAAGAAGATGTACAATGGCAGATTGGCTGTCTAGAAATATAATGCTCTTTTTGCTAGTTTCCTGTCTCCTGGAGAGACTGCTAAATATTGCCTCATGGATGTCATGACTTCTTACTTGTCAGACTATGTTTACAGCTTTTAATTGTTCTGCTAGTATTTTATAAAAGAAAAAAAATGGTTTTAAAAATAAATTTTTTAAAAAATAGGCCAAGCAAGTAAATGCACACCTTAGAGGAAGGTAGGTTAGCAAAAGCCTATTCAAAGAATGTTCTCAAAAAAAATTGCTTGCCTTTTAAATAACTATTGACTGCCTGACTTTTAAATTTTTCCCTTTTTAACAGCTGTGACTTGTTCGAGAGCGCTTCTAAAGTTTCAAATTAAAATAAAATATCCTCTGACTGAATGATAAGTAAGAAATTAATGCTTTGTGGAAAAACTCTGTCATTTCCAAATAACTGCATCATGTTATTCAAAAATCGTATTTCTGTAGTTCAGGTGTAGTCCTAAGCTTTTTAGCATGTTGTTTTATTATATTATTCTATTAGAGTAAAATAAACAGAAGGCTAAGCTGGCTAAACAGTGCATACTTGTCAAGAATGTAAAGACAGGCAAGTTTTGCAGCCACCTGTTGGAAGACCGCAATTTTCAACAAGTAGACATCACATCTACTTAGTTAACGAACTATCACAGAAGCTAGAAGATGACTATTTTTGGAGAGCCATCAGTAGTGTGCATAAATTATACAGAATATTAGAATTTAAACTGTTCATACACCAATAAAGGAAGCTGGTATTTTCCTATCAATGCAAGGCAACTTTATTTAGCTTCACTGTGCTGTTAAGAAATATTGTCTGTACTTAGTGTTTGTATTTTGTCCAGTAGTGGCAATTACTACAAGTGGTGAATGTGGAAACCCTAATTATGACTTCACATTCCAGATTTTCCAGTTCACCCTGTGCAGTCTTAAGCTATGGGCATTTTTTTCTTTCATAGCAGATTTCTACTTTTTTTCTGACAAGCTTTCGAAGTAGCTTTGTGTGTTGTTCTGAACATTAGGTTTAAAACACTTAAATTCTCAGTGAAAAATTATTTTGTGATAGAGGCTTTCTATTAAAATTTTGGAAGTGCTTTTAAGAATAAAAACTGAGCATTTGGGAACTTGTTTGGGGAACTTAATCTCTACTGCACACTTAAAGGTCCAACAACTGCTTTTTTCATGTGTCACTAACTGGCAATATCTTCTTCCTTATGTGTCTGAAATGCACACTAAGATTCCGTCTTTATTTCTGGTGTCATTTTGATTGGGATAGCTCTCTTTACATCTTTCCCGGTGCTTTTATTGAATGCTGTTACTATGTTGAGTATGGCTGGTCATGCCTTCTTGATTATAAATTATTTCAGCATATTATATAATGAAAGAGCTAAATGGACATCTTCTGGAGGGTGTCATTCTTTTCCTCTGTTATGATGTGATTTTATATACAGGCATATTTGACAGTTTGGGATGGAGACTGCCCCTTGTGTGATTTGTAGTTATGATGCCTGACTAGGTTGTCATCCGTTTCTGAAATAACACTTCCACAAGGCAGCAGAGAGGCAGACAGCACAAACCGGAGATGGCTGCTTTCCTGGCCACCTATGGTGATGCAAATGCTTTTTAAGGAAATAAAGATACCGCTTTCTTTCTGCTGAGTAGTAGCAGCATGGTGGGACTTTGCAGGTCAGCTGGAAGAGAAGTTAGTGGCATAAAGACTTTACTTAATTTTAACTTATTTGCACTATTTACACCAATCTGAAAATTAGTAGTTATACAGATTACAGACAGAATCCTTTCTCAGAAGTCAGAGAGCCAAAATACCAGTGATAGGTTTCCAAAGAGCAACTTTCCCCAGCATTTACTTCATCTAGGAGAACTTCTCTTCCAAACTGCAGCATAAAGCTGGCAATAATGCAGCATTTCTTCAAGTATACTTTAAATGCCTGGGAATAAAATGTGTAAGACAATGTAGTCCCATTTTATGGGAATGCTTTTTCACAGCAGTATATTGGGGGTCAGTATTAAATAAGACTTTAAAAGTTCACAAGTGAAAATGGTGGAGTAGAGCAGACAAAACAGTTTGTTAATCTACTGTCTTAGTCTTTGTTTGTCATGTAGGTTACCATGGCAGTTGAGTCTGACTAAACCAAAGCCCCCATGTCTCCTCTTCCTTTTCCATTGCCCAGTTGTACTTTGTGGCACTTTGTCTTTTGTGGTGAGCAACTCTGAATATTCCTGAGAGCTGGATGGAAACAGTTGGATGATCACTGAGCTAAACTATTCCTGTTACGCTGTTTCCCTGTTTCTTTTTTTAAAAAAAATAATTCCATATTTATTTTATAGTTGTTTCATCTGGCCCTGCAGTCTCCTAGCCTTCTCTTTTTCTTTTTTCAGTTACTTGTGGTGATGCTACTGTATACTGTATAGTATACTGCAGTATACTATGTATGTAAGATGTTGCTGGTTTTTCATGCTTATTGCAGAGAACATTGCTTACCTGCCTGTTATTCTGAAGACTGCTTCAAGAGGCACGTATTGGATGTTAAGTTTACACCACCAGTTTACAATTTTCAAAATCATTGTGTGTAGGATGAAGGTGGTGGTCACCATGTCACCTCAAGAGATCTTTCTGTTTTATGACTTTCTATATGTTAGTTTGCCTTCTTAAGAATGACAGTCATAACACAATGTCTTTTTTCCGGCTTGGAACCGAGAATACAGTGAGAGTTCAATTTGTGTATATTGCATGTGTCTGTGTTTTTGAGAGGAAGTTTTTATAGTAGTAATAATCATGTTTTCAAATGGAATAGAAATGAAAAGAATTTTCTAATGAAACAGATTTCTTTGGAAAATTCAAATTTTTCAGAAACTTATTGCAGAACTGTGTCAGTGTAAGTGAAAACAACTGATGGAAAAGCTTCTTGCCTCAGCTTAGAATTTCTGGAGAGACTAGCACACCCTCACGTGGTCTAATTAACAGCTAATAACCTAGTGGTCTTGGGATGTGGTCTTCCAAGTAGAAGTCCAACTCGAATGTGTAAAGAGGCTAGATCTTGAGGTGGTTCTGTTTTGTAAAAGGCTAGCCACTGTTCCCTCTTCCAAGGAAAGTTTGTTGTAAGCTCACCAGTTCAACCTATTCAGCTATATTCAATGTAGAAGTTATTGGGGAATAGGAAGATTAAGACAACTCTGGAACTGAATGAGAATAGATGTGGAAGGCTGAAATTGTTTCCTCATTTCCTTTCCTCATGGAGGCCCTAACTACAGGGCTATTGGCTCTGTTGGCCTCTCAAATACCCAGGATATGACATTGAATCATGAGCAAAGTTTGATGGGATCAAGCAAGTTGATTCTGTTTTGTTGAGGAGGTTAAAGTCATTTTGTGGGAAAGAAATGTTTCATGGAATTTTGACACTTGAAGTATTCTAAAATGAATTGTTCAGACACATCGGTTTTCTGAAAAGAAAAAAAAAATCACTCAAGTAAAATGCTCATGCATCAAATTTAGTTCATGAGGATAAAGTGCTGCTTCAGCCATATATTAAAGTATTATGACTGACTTACTGGTTTTTTAGCCTTGGAAGGCATTGTTGCTCACTAGTAAGACAAAAGTAGTACAAGCTGAGAGTGGGCTGTGTTTGAGCACTGTTCTGGTTCTGCCTGTGGTCAGATAAAGCTTTGTTACTGAACCTGTCCTCCAAAAGTAAACCACTTTCCTCATTCTTGATAGTATTGATTTCTTTATTTTAAAAGCTTCTTAAAATAAAGCAATCTCCTGCTGATAAGAGCATTTTGAGGTAGTCCAGCTCTAATTTCTCAAACTAAAACCTTGTTTGTCCAATTAACTATTTGTATTCACAGAGAACATGCACTTGCCTTTCTTTCATTTTAAAGGTTGTATACTTAGTATATTAGAATGACTAAACTTCCTTATTAAAAAAAAATAATAAAAATCATCCTTCCATGCACTCCAAACAGTTATATAAACATGTGGAACAACATCTTTGGAGCTCTTAGCCTGTAAAACAGCTTCTGAGTCATGGAGTCTGGCCCTTGCTTATCCCAAGTACCATAAAATGTAATTCCTTTATGAGTTCATCTAGTTTCATCTTAAATACAGTTATACTTTTTCCTCTCCCTGCTCCTCTAGCTCTTTCTATTGGAAGACTGTCCACATCCAGACTGATTTGATGAGTAGGCACTTTCTTGTAACTTCTTGTGACTTCCACTCTGTGTTTACTCCCGGCCTATTTATACCTGTCTGTGGACATGGCAACACTTCTGTCCTCCCCTCTTCAGGATAACTTTGAATGTTTGGGGTTCTAGTGAAAAATTGTTCAGGTTTACTCTTTGAAAATAAAAGCCCTGCAAGATAGAGCCTGATTTCATCATGGCTTAACACGGGAGTCACAGCAAAGTTAGTACCAATTCACTCTAGTGTAAGAAAGTTTAGAGGTACCGCTAATGTGCTTCCCCCATCTAGTGCTGTGCTGAACTGAAGAGCAGAGGTGACTCCTGATAACAGTGTGCTTCTGTACTGCCCCGCCTTTTCATCTTACCTGTGCTTTTTTGCTATTTTTAATTTTCTTTCAGAATTGTCAAAATACTTCCTGTCAGATTTTTTCCCTCTTGATTCACACATTGCTAATTCGTGCTTTTGCAACCAGTTTGGACAGGTGTGTATACATTTATTGCTGTTTCAACTCCTTCTCTTGTACCTCTTTTAAGCATTTCTCACAATGCCTATCTTTATCCTTTGAAGTGAAAGCAGATAAACAGTTGATTCAGAACTGAAGTGGCATTGAATAGAAGGTTGTGTTACCAGCATATCTCCAGGAGCAATACAGCTGCCAAAAGCATAGGTTCAAGGTGGCATAAGATATTTATACAGTGGGGGATCTTGTAATCTTTAATGCAGCCTGTGGCCCAGGGAACAAAACTGGTCTCTCTGTATGAAAAATGTGTCGCCCCTTTTCTGAAAGCTCAGGATTCACCAGTATTCCTTCTGTGTCCACCAGCCTCTTTCTGTATGTCATTTGCTAGAGGCCCTTACTTTTGAGTATCTTACAGCATTGGCTTCCATCTTTAAAGATTAGCAGATTATTAAAGATTATACATTATGTAGCTGAAATATAACATTGTGGTACCCAAGAATGAAAATTTGTTAAGAAAGGCCATTCTTTGTGCCTACTGAGAGCTGGCTGGGAAGAGAGTGAGTTAAATTACAGACCTAACTCTCTGTGACTCTGTTCTAAATGCTAGCATCTATAAGTGGTAAAATGTCTATTGATTAGGAACCATCAGCTCCTGCAGGCAGTTTACCTCGCCCGTGTGCAAATGCTCTGTGCTCTGCAGTTTTAAGAACCAGTGGAAAGTGCTGTGTAAGGATGTGTGGAAATGAGAACTCTTCTTGACATCATGCTTAGTGTACTGGACTCAGACAGCTTTAAGCTTTCAATATCTGTCCAGAAATGAGTCCGAATAAATAAGACTGGGATCATTCATTAAAAGGAGATATATATATATATATATATATATATATGTATGCATGTTTTGTTGGTTTTTTGTTTTTTTGTTTGGTTGGGGTTTGGCGTTTTTTGTTTTGTTTTTTTCCAAAAGAAGTGCTTTAAACACTAAATAGTGGAGTCTGAGCAAGATGAATTGGAAATTCCAGATGTATTCAAAGCTTGGTCACGGTAAGCATGTTCACTGGCTGGACTTACAATGATATCTAGTAAAAATTGCCTCTGAAATGAAAAGATTAAAGGAGAAAAAGTTGGGTGTGGAAGGCCAGGTTTGTGGGTGCTTGCAAATCTGGATTTTTCTATTTCAATTATTCTTTTCTTTTGCTTGAATAGTACTTCAACATCACAGAATGTTGCTGCATATATCTTTCTTCAAAATGTTCTAATAATCATGCAAATTTATGGTATTATCAGATTTGGAAAAGGAGAAATGAGATGGGTTAGTATATTAACTGACAAGGAACTAAAGATAAGGTAAAAAGGATTGGATTTTGGACAGTATCCTGAATGAGTAGGAATTAGGACATTCAAATGATTAATTTCTTTTGAAGGGCACAAAAGTAGAGACAGGGTTAATCTTTTCCCAATATAAGTGTAGTTTATGGACTATTAACTTGAAGTCCAGATCTTCAGACTGCCTTTCTCTTGTGAAGGTTTGTTATATTTTAAATTATGTTTATAAGTTTGCAAGAAATCTAAATGTGGCGGTTGTTAAATATGTTGTTTATATATTGAATGGAGATACATTTTGGTTGTAGTGCAAATCCCTTCAAGGCATTTTTGCAAGTTTACATTTCCCTCTGTAAATTTCTATCATATGATGAGTCTGTTTCATCATCCTTTTCTGTGTTGAATAGTGAATGAAAAGAATCCCAAAACAAACAAAAAAACCCTCCCCAAACTCCCACAAAAAATACTGTCTTTTATACTCACAAACAAATCTCCCATGCTGGGTTAGTTGTCGGTTATGGAGTTGTGTTATGTCTTAATTTATAACTGATCATGGTTTCTATGCTGTAAATTCTATCAGCAAGACCATAGGTACTTCGTATTTTATTACCCTCATAATGTATCCCATCTGTACAATAATTCTGAGACATATCATAGGTTTTTTTTAATACATCTTAATTCATGTAGTCTAATCATACTTCAAAAATTTGTTGTTAAATGATTGTACAATATCTTTCAAGAACTGACATAGTGAAATATCATGTCCAGGAACAGTTTAACTGCTTGTCTTCCTTATTCATGCTATGCCAATATTATCTACAGCCTGTTGTCTTCTGTTTTATTGCCCTACATCACTACCACTGAAAGTCAACTGTGCTTACCCAGCTAAGTAAGGTAGTAGTATGTAAGGTAGTAGAGTGGGGGAAAAAAAAAATGTTCTAATTTGCCTCAATTATGTTTTTGAATTTTATTTTCCTCTATGTTTTTTGTGATTTGGACAGTGTAGAAAAAAAGACACAGAGCAAAATCCAGCACATTTTCTTTTTCTTTACACAGTATATACAGTACTGGAAATTAGGCAGAAACTCCAAAATACATATCCTCTAAAAAACTGGAATTAGACAAAGGGAAAGTACTAAGTTACTGAAAGAACTGCATTAATCAAGCCTGTTTGGATGTTCAAATGCAGAGCATAGTAATGGGAAAAGGATAGGTTTTTCAAGGAAGACAGAGTTCAGGGCTATATGGAAAACCTGATGTGATTTTGTATTAAGCTTTTTATCTGTTTATTTTTACCTTTATCTAAGGTCCATGTATGTGGCCGGATTTTTACTGTGTTTTTCATATTGGAAAGATGTAATGAGCTTCGTTTGACCCTGACTGTTTGAGGCACCCTCTCTAAAGCAAAACTTTTTACTTTAGAACTAGCTTTTGTCTCTTCTAAGCAAGTTGTTCTCAATAGAATATTACCATTCTTATCACAACTTATTTTTAGGTGTGCAGAAGCTTAGTCACATGGAATAGTCATTATCCCCCCCAAAAGTGTTAAATTATTTGTTCTTCCCCCTGCATGTCTCGTCAATGTTTAGTATCTGTGTAAAATCAATGTTTTTTCCAGTTTTCTACTACAATACTTATTACTCATGCAGTTGCTGGGATTCAACTCTATAGTTTACAATATTATAAAGATTTCATCACAAGGTGTCCATGTTCATGGAATTATAGAATTATTAACGTTGGAAAAGACTTTGAAGATCATCAAGTTCAACCGTCGACCCAACACCACCATGCACACTAAACACTGGGCATCACAAGAATAACTTCTTGTATTGTAATCAGCTAAAATCTTTCTGTTCACTTAAAGCATGTTTGCTGTAGTTTTCAACAGTCTAGATGTCTCCTACTTTTAATAAGTGAATCAAACTCAAAGCTATAGACTAATAAGGATATAATCTGATTTGAGCCTAGAGGATTGAGAATTGTGTTGTTCATTTTTTATTTTATTCCAAAAGCAAACCACTTTTTTAGCTGTGTTTCTATGAATATGGAAATGTGAATGACAAAAACAGGATTGCAGTGAATAAATGTCTTGGTTTAATTTATGCTGAAGTAATCCTGCTTACTTTAGTTGCTTGTGCATTTGGTGTAAAAAGGTTGAGGTATGTGGGCTGAAATAGTTTTCTCTAACTATAAACTAGCTATATGTAAAGAAGTCATGATGGACAGAACCTGTTATCTTTCTAAGGAAAGGAGTGGCAAAGAGTTCCTCATGGTCAAAAAAAGTGCTGAACTGTATTCTAGCATCTCATTGTGCTGTAGATAACTAAAAGAATAGATTTTCTATTGTTAATAGAGGTAATTCCAAAACTGAAAGATTAAATTATGTCAATATAGATTTATGTTAAGTCTTTGTCAGGAGATGAAGAGCATAAAAACAAGTCTGACTTGCTATAGGGGTGGATATTGAGCTATTTGTGTTAGAAACAAAGGCTTTGATGTCTTGAGCTTGTCTTTCTATATGAACTTCTCAACTTTTTTTTTTTTTTTTTTTTTTTTTAATAACAACAGCAAGACCAGCTTTATACTTGGGCTGCAGTTAGCCAACCCACACATTCATCAGATTACATTGAAGGAAGCTTTCCAAGGAGAATTCCATCTGTATGGCCCCCACCCAAACCTCCAGATGAAGAACAAAGATCTAAAATTACGAAAGAAGGTATGGTTCTTGGACATAGGCAAGATATATGTATGGTTTGGGGGGGAGCTGCTGTCTTACAGAATCCAAGATATAAACCTAGTATCTTAACTTCTAACAAATACCTGATTTTGAAGATCTTGGATTAGAATCAGAAATAATGTTAGCTAGTATGAATCTAATAAAAAATATTCAGCAAAAATGCATGCTTTTTGTTAAGAACCAAGATGTGTGTCTGGCATCTGCTGACTAATAGATTTTACCAGGTGTTGTGACCTTTTTTCTTTTCCAGTTTGCATACCTTCAGGGCCATGAAATATGGGTACTTTTCTGTTCTTAGAAATATGGAAATATTAAGAAGCCCACTGGTGGTATACTGAAAGTTAATAGAGTGGTGTAAGGTATTCCTTTGTGGATTCAGCAGTTCCCTGCTGACTGAGAGGTATGAACAGTGTACCTGAAAAAGAAATTGAGGTCTTTTTTACAAAATCAGTTTATCTTAAAATTTGGGAGGTTACTTTACCAAATTTCTGAAATCTTCTGCTTACTCTTTAAAAGCTTTGTTTAAGATGAGGAATTAAAACAAAACAAACCAAAACCTCTTGCAGCTGACAAAGAAATTTAGAAGATAATTTCAAACCTGTTTACTATTAGTAGTGTTGATAGACAAATGCCACAGGTTCTTGGAAGCTTAGCTTCGTAGTAGTTAGTATTCAATGGCTCTCAGCACTCTTAGGCTGCATTCATCCTTGTGACCTCCATGGAGAGCCACTGGGTATTCTCAAATTTTCTACTTCCTATCACTCCTTTTTTTTCATTGCTCACAGTTGAAGAATTAAGACGTTATTTCAACACATCTCTCTACTGATTGTAGGCTTTGGGTGGAATTAATTTCAGATCTACTTCTCTTTGACACTTCTCTACAACTTCCTCTATAACATGAGCAAAGTATTCCTTGCACAGACACCATTTATCATGACAACATTTCACTTTTACTGGTATCTCTTATTCCAGTGTTCACAAGCAAAATAAGTAATGCCAACAAAAATGTAATACTGCTGTATTATTCTCTTTTACCAAAGCAACTCTATTAGTGGTTAAGGAAACATTTCTGCATCCGTTTCACTGATGCATTTCAGAGTATGGAACACTGCAGTACTGGACTGTTGGGCTAGTCCAGTTTTTGACTAATGGTGTACTATTTTATGATGTATTCAATGAAAGTGCTGTCATATGTGGTAGTAGAATTCATTGCCATGTACTTTGAGTAGACAGATTGTGTCTCTCAACTTGGAGACTTAGCTAATGGATGTGTGATCATAATATTTATTAACATACTCTGCACAGGAAAAACAAAAGGGTGAATATTTTTTTATTTTACTTTGAGGATTAAGCCCAGCAGAGGGTTTTGCAAGTTAAGAATCAGTTTTGTTGCTTTAAAATCTAGAAGAACATTGATTACATAAAATATTTTGGAATTTAAAGATTTTTACTAATTTGGAAAATATTCTACCAAGAGGAAAATACTAATAATTTTTAAATCTATTCATCTTATACATAGTTTGTTTCCATCCTATGTTGTTTTATTTAATATTACACCTACTACATGGATGTAATATGTACAGTACTTTGTTCCTTATCTCAGCCACTGCCCTCTCAAAAACTGCAAAAATATTAAGAAAATAGAATTAGAAGTAAAATGGAAAATTGTGTATTGTGACTATTTCTAAATGGAACATAAATAGTTCTCAGAATTTACTGGAGGTGCTGACACTTAAAAATATTGAAATTTTGGTTTTCAGAGTGAATTTGCAGTCTAGGGCATGGAGGGAAAAGGAAAAATTATAATTGTTCTGAACACAATTCAGGTAGATAGATAATTTAACTTTTTATTTGATTGTTCACATGCTTGCCATGTGGAAGAACGTGAAGGTGAGTGATGTTTCATCTGAATCCTGATGGATAAACACCTTCTTCAAGATTTGTAACTAAATTATGTATATGTGCCTTTGAAAGGTGGAGGGGGTAAGCATTTTTTAAAGGGTTTAAATGACTATGTGTAGAGTAGCTGTGTATTGCATTATATATAATTATTGCTGTATGAGTTAAACAGTAAAAATATTAACATTAGAGACAATGGTTTATAAACAAAAAGATCCATTTTATTTGAAAGCGGTTATCCGGAGAGGAATATAGGAGGATATTTTTATATGTAGAGTCTTTATTTTTATTATACACATATTAGTATAAGGACAGCACTAGGCCTTCAAGTGTTGAGTAAGGCAAGAGGAAATTCTGCGAGGTTTTAGGTAATCTACTCTTATATTAGCAAAGTAGTTAATCATCTGTATAATATAGTATATATTAAATAGTTTGCTGTGTGCTCTGTGTCCTATGGAGTGTTGTTGGATGTGAGGAGAGGGCTATTAGATTGGTCAGGGGGATTTTTGGATTTTTTTGTTTTTTCAGGTTGGGTTTTTTGTTTTGTTTTTTAGTTTCTTTGGGGTTTTTTGTTTTGGGTTTTTTATTATTTTCTTTTTGTTAAGTTTGCTATTTATTGAAAAGATGAAGTTTGGAAATACCTAATATGAATTTGGGTTCAAGTCAGCAGGTACTTATGCCAAAAACATTTTGTAGTTATGGATTCAGAAAAGTTTTTGGACAAAATGAGTCATTATCACCAATAAGATCAATTTGTGTGCTACTGATTTTCCATCTGTATACCCCAAATCTGTTTCTGTTACTTCTTATGGTATTTAACTCTACTGCTCTCACACTCCAGCATGTTACCTGAATCTGAACACAACAGGCTACTTGAAATTCAATTATTTCAATGCTTTGATGATAACACTATTCCACCCAGCATATAGGAAAAGGCAAATATGCAGGCACAGTCATCCTGTATTCCATGTGACTGTCCTTACCACCTAGGCAGAGATTCAAAGATTATTCAACTTCTCCTGCAAAATGAAACAGTCCAAACACATTAAATCTCTGTGTGGGTTTACAACCTGAAATCTAAGTTAGTCTCTTTAACAAAATTAGGCTCATCCAGAACTTTCTTTTCTTTGTTTTATGAAAAATGAGGGGAAAGAAAAAGTGTTTGTTTGGGGTTAAAGGGAAAGTTTAATTTGTCATATTTTTTTTTTTTCCTTCAAACTTTTTTTTTTTTTTTTTTTTTTTCTGTTGTTGTGGTGGGGTTTGGTTTTGGGGTTTTTTTAGTTTCATTTAAAAAAGATAATACCTTGTTAGTTTGCTGCAGATAAGTTGTATTTAGTGAATTTTGGCAAACTAACCTTAAAATTAACTGTTCCTATCACCCTGAACTCAGTTTATATTTAGAACCCTTTTCAGAACAAAACTTGTCTGATGTAAAAATAAGCTAGACAATTCTGTCAAATTGAAACAGCTTGTTCCTATTTTTTTAAAGAAATTTTGAGTAAGGGAGGTAGTTTGTGCCAATTTGCATAACAGGAAATGCTACCAGGTTGTGTGTGTGTACATTTCTTTTCTAGTACTAGAACATTAGCAAATAATAAAACCTGGTGTAAACAAAGATCAAATTCATCTTAAATTTTCTCTCAACCATACAGAAATCTAAAATCATGTACACAGGCTTTGGTGAGATCAGTAATGACCAAATACTAATGAAGTTTTCCTGGTTTTGCAAATCAATTGAGGTAAAGTTAGCTGAAAAAAATTGTCTTCCAGATTACTTATAAAACATCTATCTAACAATTGCTTAGTTTAAAAATATTGATACTCTTCCCTTCCTTTGGAAGAGACATTAATATTTTTTACCAGAAAATAATCATTCACTGGTTTTGGTGGGATTATTTTGGTTGCAGTGAGGAGTGTTCATTTCATTAGCAGCATTCTCATTAAGCTTTTTATGACTGGGAACAATTCTGTCAGATAAAATTTGAAATGCTGTTTTAGAAAACAATTTTAATAGTAAAACAGGTTGAGGATTGCTAATTTTCAAGGGGTAGCATAAATGCCACTGGCAATGAAACTTCCTCCTTGCACCTCCCAACAGCTGGGATTGTCAGAAAGCTGTGAGGAGGCCAAATGTCTAGGAATTATGAGTCCAGAGGTTCTGGACCACAGCTGCTTTACTGTGTCTGCTAGTGATCAACAGATTTGCCTCCTGTGTAGCGGTACGCTATACACTATATAGAAGACAGAAGGAGGATGTGAGACACACATGTTCTCTGGGCAGGTATAAGAAAAATATTTCTATTCTTGTTCTGCGTACAAAATTAGGCTATGATCAGTTAAAGAGGCATTATTAACAGTAGCTACGAAGCTGGTTAGAGGTCTTTCACTGTGTAGCTGCTGGGTGTTTTTTGTTTTGCTTTTAATTTTTCTAGTTATCTCCTATCAGGCAAGGAAACTGAGGCACAGAGAGGTTCTTTAAGGTCAGAGAAGAAATCTGTGGAAAGGTCAGAACAGAAAGCAGAGCTTTTAATTCAAGCCCTATGCTTTAACACCAAGACTCTGTCTTCCATAAATACATTAAAAATAAGTCTCTGTTATTCTCTGCAATGGCTTACCAAAAGACTTGAGGATCCTGAACGTGTGTTGGGTTGTTACATGTCTTGTGTCATTTCCAGCTCAAAATCTGTTATTTCTTTTATGCAGCACTGTGGTAATCAAAGTACAGCACTGTGGAAATAATGCAGAAATGTACAATATATGTCTCACTGATATTAGGACAGTCAACGTTTTCATGTAATTTCTTTTGTACTTAGGTTTGGTTTAAGTTGGAATCCCTTTATGAAAACAGCAATCTCAAAAGACTAGTATTTTTAGATAGAATAATTGTTATTCAAGTTTTAATATAAGGAAATTATTCCATTTGGGAGGTGGTGTTATGTTTTGATGCCTATTTTCAAGGTAAAATGTGCAGATAAAAGTTCTTAGTCTCGCTGCTATTTTATTTTTCATTGTCACAGTGATAATTGGAGATGTTTATTTCCATTTAAAACCATCATTCTGGGACAAATAATGTTTTTCTCCATTTAAATACAATAATTTATTGAGGGAATGCTTAGAGATTAGGGTTCTCATTACTTATTCCAAAGTACAAAATAATTGAAGAAGATACTACTAGAATGAAGTATGGTTGTTTCATTTTTCAATGTAAATAAGTAACACTGTCAAAATTTTAAAAAATCAGATTAATGCTGGTTCTGTACCCAAAAGAGAGGGTGTGAAATTCAGTACAAAGGTGCAGAATTAGTTTTATATTCTCAACTTGAATGTCCCTAGTTCTGGGAGGCTCTGATTGTACACTTACACAATAAGTGTACAGTCCCAAACCACCCCTTTGTAGGGCTGAGATGCTATAGACAGCAAATAATAAAGCTAGGATAAAATTGAGATTTCTAAAAATGTGTTTGCAATAGTGAGGTCAATTGCATTGAACCACTCTTTTAAAAAGTGAATTTAGATCTGTATCATGCTCTATCCTATTGTGGAGATCTCAAATTTTGACAATAGAGCAGAGGAGGGCCAGAGAAGGGTATGAAGACAACATAGCTGCCAACAATGATCATCCTGCTTATACGTTCTTCTGGCCTTTTGTGAACAGACACATGAGAACTTTTATTTGACCTTCTATGTAATGTATGAATCGAGCCATAAGTAATTATTTTTCTTTGAATCAGAGATTTTAACAATAAAAAATGACTTCTTTCAAGTTTTATACACTACACATTTAAGATGATAGTTTTTAATGTTGAGTCATAATAAACACATTGCAAATCGAGATCCGGCTGGTTTTATTTATGGATACAACTTGCTCATTTAATTTTAGATGAATAATTTGGAAAGTGTAACAGTTAATGGTTTTCTTTTTAACTCTGTTCTCTTATCATGAAATGCTGAATGTGTATTTTAAAAGATTAATGAAACTTTTTTATATAGAACTTTAAAAATCTGTATCTTTTCAAATTCAGAGTTGAAATCTACTGTCCTAGAAACAGAGAAGCAATGCATAGATGATGATCAGCGGGTACAGGTAAGATTCTAACAGAAGTGTTTTGGCTATCATTTTGTAAAAAGTCTAGAAAAGCAGTACTTCAGCCATTTTTGCAATAGTTTTGTGTAGTACTGAATAGTAGTGAATGTTCTGAAATCAAACATTCAGAAATATATTTTTGATACTAAATTTTTATTTCAAAATACTTAGATGCTCGGTAGTGTATCTAGGTACAAAGATTCAAGGTTTCTGCCTGCTTAGGGTGATTGTTGTAAAATGTTATTGTTCACTCAGAAGTTAACACTTGGTTCTGGAGGTCTGATGATATTATTAAGGAATAGCAATAAAAGATTTGGTTATATTAGCTAATCTGCAAAAGTTCCTGTGAATAACAGTGGCAGATTTTTTTTTTTTCCTGTTTCTGCACTGAAATTTATAGGTAGTAGATAAACAGATTTAGGGTGCCATGCGACTTCAAAAGGAGATGATGCAATACTGCTACAGTGGAGAATTAGTCTGAGTTGGACTTGTTCAACGTAAACACAATCTAAATTATCTTTTTTTAACATGTCACCATTCATGTTATAGTCTTCTTTAAATGTTGTGCAGTTTGATGGAATTGAGGAACTTCAAATTTTGTTTCCTCAAAAGATTTGCTTATTTTCTGTGAAAGCTCTCTCATCATAGGTATGAGACTTACTAGTGAATAAGATTAGTCAATTGTTCTGGAAGTCATAAAAAGGAAGGGAAAGTTCTGATATCCTTAAATCTTAATTTGGAACAAGGAGTGGCTAAAAGCTTTTGATACATCTGAGGTGTGTTTTTGTTCTTTTTTGTTTGTTTGTTTGTTTTGGTTTTTTCTTCTTGATGGAGTTTGATTTTTGGGGTTTTCTTTGGTTTTGGGGGTTATTTGTTGATGAATTATGGTTCAAGCATCACTGCAATGAGCAGCATTTGTGAAAGTGATCAGTGATTTGCTTTTGAGGGAGAAAATAAGGAATGCCTAGTGCTCCTGATCATTGGACCTGTAAATTTAATCCAGGCTCAATCAAGTATTTGTTGAGCATCGGTCGGTTACCTTTACGGCTTTTGTCTTGCCAAAAAACAGTAAAGGAATTGTAGTTACCTAAATTCTTCTACCTCCATAATTAACAACATTTAAAACTTAGAGACTATTAATTAAAATAATATCACAAAATTATTCTACATGGCAATATTTTAAATTTAAACTAATATATATTTGTCCCATGCTATTTTTATTTCAATCACCCAGAGTTCAATAGCAGTGCTTTCTAGTGTTTCTTGTGAAAAATAATTTTTTCCTATACTTCCAGAGAGGTATTGCATGTAAGGAGCACACTTAGTCTGTCTCTAGGTTTTTAATTCATTATAAGAAACAACCTCTATAAAAAGAATTTTAATTGAAAATATAATTAATGGAAATAGGTTCATGAATGCTTAGGTACTTTACCTAAAAGAAACTGATTTTTTTGCTATGAGAGTGAAGTTTAACCAACAGCACTAGAGCACTGTTTGATTGCTTGATCAAATAACATTTACTTCAGGTTGTTTTTTTAATTATTATTTTTAAAGCTAGCCTATTATGTTGTCCAATTACTGAATTGCATTTGCTAGTATTTTTAGAGATTCCCATCCCTCTTGCTCAGTGTTGTTCTCTTATGACTGTGAACTTCTATTCTGTACTATTGTTCAGCAATGAAGAGCAGAAATAACTGTTTTGAATGCATGATCACCTCATTTACAGAAAATAATCTCAAGTTTTTGCTATGTTATGTCACCATCATTCTCGTTTATTTTGAAAATCAGAGTGGAAGTTATTTCATTTGAGTTACTGCATGTGGATAAAAAGTTTTTGTGTGTTCAAACTATTTCTGTACAGTCCCAAACAGTTGAGTGTATTCTACCTATTCATCAGTATCTCTCTATATCAGTCTATGAAAACATCTAGAAAATAGAATGGTCACACTAACTTTTTTTCATCATGTTTGTGGGTAAATCCTTTAATGCAATCAGATTATTTTTGGTGTTACTTGTACTTTTTTAATGTGATGAAACACTATGAAATGTTTCTATTAGAGATCTAGCCTCTTTTATTCTTTATCTAGCTTGTCCATAGTTTTTCCTTTGGAAGAAAGCAAGCATTGGCTGAAGTTATCCAAGTAGATGATTTTTCTTATTTCAATATATGACAAAGGAAAAGAGTCCTACTGTAAAATTTTAAACTAATCGACTAAGTCTACTTGCAAGCTTCTTCCCTTTCGCTTCCCTAGGAAATGCATTTTCCACATGCTGTTAAAATAATTGGAAATGGTCGATATTGACATAGAATCAAATGCAAATGTAACATGATGCTGGTAATTTATCTCACTTATGATAGAGTTAACTAAAAGATTCAGACTAATTCTAAATTAAAAGCACAAATTACACACACAAAGCCTGGATTCTATGCTTTCTTGTCACTGTAAGGGGCTTTTATAAATATATCTTCTCAGTTTCCTTACCTTTACAATGTTAGATGTGACCCTCATATTTTGCAGCATAATTTCCTAAAGTTTTCAAGACAGCTCTTTTGAGTCCAAAATAGCTAATTTCTAAAAATTACAAATAAAAAAGCTGTGGGTTTGGAGATGTGCTTTTAGTGCAGGAATTGGTAAGCAGAGGAAAAATAAGAGAAATTGGCAACCATTTCAAGTCCTAGTTTTGAAATGCCAAAGAGCGGCAACAATGTCCGCTTAGTCTTCCCAGTACAAACAGAGAAAGCTTTGTTAGGTCTAACTCCTTTAGTGAAGGAAGAAGAGAAAAACTGAATATCCTAATTTAGAAAGTCCATCTTCAAACCTGATGTTTAGATTCAACAGCTGTACTTTTGTGCAAGAGCCCATTTCCTTTCTGCTTCTCAACCCCGATCTTTTGTGGTACCCTTGCAGTTTTCCCT
>NW_010330925.1:47574-61082 GCF_000700745.2 Antrostomus carolinensis
TGAGACAGTTTACACTGAGTATTTAAACTATATTGGCAGTAGAAAGGCTTACCATCAAAACATTCTTATGCCTGTAACATTTCCGTCACAGTCGTTCACTTTTGGTTTGGTTCACTCCATTTAAACCAGCAAATAATTCCTCAACCAAAATTATATGCCTGCTTGGAATGCCACATGCTTCAAGTGCTAGTAACAACCAGACAAAATTTTGGCATTTCTCAGGCATTGAAGACAGATTTATGCTGCATGACCTATTGGTGCACTTTCCAACAATATCATTGGGAAACAACTCTAGCCTTAAAAACTCTAAATTAAAGGCCACGTTTGCCATGTTGAATATACTTTCCAACTTCAAAACATTATAAGTCTGAGTCTTGGAGTGTCTCTTTAGAATATTCTTGCCTATCACGCTTTGCTGGTAACGCCTCTCTCAGCCTTTCAGTGGGGACCTTTTTCGTACTCTTTAACTACAAATTATTATAACTGCTTAAATGTTCCAATTTTAACACTTAATAATACAAGAAAAAAGGTTGTGATATCCTTTAAGATAAGTAAGTAATCAGTCTATTAAATAATATAAAACATTGGCAGAATTTGGATTTACTTTTCATTATTGTAAAATGTCACAGATGGTCTTTGTCTTTGAAACATTCATGCTGCTCAAAAGTCTCTCTTAAACAAAATTGCAGAAAGGTGATTCTTTGCAGGTGAAAGTAAGATAAAGAAGGTAAATGTAAGATTTATCTGAAATGGTGAAATAATTCTAAAAGGCATACAAAAATAATAAAATTTAAAAGGGAGATTTTAAAAACCAGTTTTATTTTGGTATTACATGGCTTTCATCAGGATAGAGGCAAACTGTAGCTGAGACTGGTTAACAATTGTGTTAAACATAAATTGGAGGAAAATTGAGAACCCTTCCTTTATGAGCTCCCAAACCATTCTGTGGCTGTGCCTTTTTTTACACTGCTTCATTTCGCATGTTCTTTCTGAGATATTCATTCAGAAGGACACAGTGATCCTGGGAATATGTGCCACTCCTCTGCCTTCCCTTCACTGCTTTCTGGGTTATGTTTTGTAAGGAGGAAGAGGAAGCCTGGAGACACAATGAACTATTCTCCTAAGACAATTCTTTTCCTACAAAAGTATGATTGCTAAAGTTATAAATTTAAGCAGAGAAAAAAAGGTACACATTTGGGTAACAAAGACCAATAAAAAGTATGACGTATTCACAAGGATCTACTATATTCATTTTCTCATTGAGGAAAGAAAGGAGTGTGAAAAAAGCAAAACTTCTTGAAAGTTTTCTATATGAACTGAATAATAGTGAAGTCTGTACCTGTTACATTTTTTTAAAGTAAATACTATAGCTAACTGATGATCTCTGTCCTGACAAATAGAATTGGATATATTGTTCAAGGAGAACTGTATCGATATAAACTTAATTCCAGTATACCCAGTAAACTCAGAAAACATAAAGCTGAAAAAAATCAGAAGTTTAAATCTATTTTGTTCTTATCTTGCAAAAAATACAGCCAAGCTTGCAATATGTGGTGTGTAGGAATTTATGCTCTAACTGTAAGTTCAATGTGAAGTGTTAGAATTGGGTTATCTTAGTTTTAAGTGAGTGAATATCAGGAAGCATATATGGGCAGATAGTGCTTTTGTGTTAGCCTTGAGATTTAGATATACTTTATCAAAAATGCACAGAAAGGAAATGAAGTTTGTTTGAAATGAGATGATAGAAACCTGCCAGAAGACTTTACTGCTGGGATCATAGGAACTGCTGAAGTACAGAGAATTTTGCTCAGGCAGTGAAGGGGAGTCTAACCTCTGTTGAACTTCACTCCAGGACATAAGTGGAAATCAGGTGTGCTCTCTTTTATGTTCATAAAATATAGTTCTTATGCAGAAGTTTCCAATTTTATTGATGGAAATCTGCCTTTGATTCTTAATATTAGAATTTACTCTTCATTTTAAGGATGCTGCAATTTTCAGGTTTATTTTTGGTTTGGTTTTAGAAAGCCTAATAAGCACTAATAGATTTTTCGTGTTCGACAGATGTAGCAGATTCACTAATTAATTAAACTTTTTAAAATAAGAAGTAAGGTTCTCTGAGTTGAGACCTCAATATAATTTAAACAGAGATTGTTCCAGTCTGTCCTTCCTATATGACAAGTAGCTGAACTTTGTGACTAAAACACTGTCTTCTGATAATGTTGGGATTTCATAGGTCGTGAAGGAAGAATGAAAACATAAGTAGAAATATTAGAAATCAGGTAAGTGTTTAATTAGAGAGCCTGAAAGACATAATAAAGAAGCCGGCCTACTCAGCCACTAGATGGCAGTTAAGTATTTTTGAATGGACTATGTAAAGCAGGAGTAAATCCTTCCCAGGGGGTCCTGCAGATACCCTACAGTGAGACTATTAATTAATTGGGGTTTGTTTGGTTTTTGTCAGAAAAACTTTCTGGTGGTTAATACGTTAGCCGGTAAAAAGTATGCATGCTTACTGGTTTTAGTCTGACCAAGGTTTAGTGACTGGAGCATCTCTCAAAGATAATAAAACTGTGTCCTAAAAATAATAACAAAAATATTGAAACATTAAATGCTTAGAAAGTTCTGTCATTATTAAGATTTTTCTTTTAATACCGTGAAAGGAACACATTTTTTGGTCTACAAGACATCTGGATTAGTGTTTTTGTAGTGATAATCTGAAAGTTTTACTGCTGAATTACCATAATGTAAAGAGGTCAGTTTTCTGTTGGATATGAAATTCATTTCTACAACCATCATCCTGAATCTTTTCTATTTAGTTCTGATGAGGAAGAGATTCCCTCATCAGAAAAGTATAAAAGTGCATCTGGACTAATTTTACTCAATTGATATACATAAAATATAAATCATAGACTCTAAATAAAAATTAAGGAGTATAATAAGTCAAGCTTGTGTCGTAGAAAAATAAAAGAACTAATTTTACTCAATTGATATACATAAGATATAAATCATAGACTCTATATTTAAATAAAAATTAAGGAGTATAGTAAGTCAAGCTTGTGTCGTAGAAAAATAAAAGCAGTTAATTCTCAGAACAAATGTTAGTATTTTGTATTATATCCAGACTTCACAATACTTGGATTGAGTTCCTTTGTTTTGCTTGAAGGCAGTGTTTGCTTCTTTAAAAGGAACAATATATTGGTATAATTTTCAGTAGAGTGACAATACCACATTTTTGCACTCTTCCTCCTGGCCATCGTGAGACTAACATTTTTTTTGTTCTCATCTCTGTTCTCGATGTTAATGTCAAGATGAAGTTTTACTTATACGCTTATTTAAATTTGAAAGGCTCTTTATTCTGTTTTTCTTCTTTGATACTTGGGATGCTACCTCAATTATAGCTCTGAAGTAACATAAAAATAATAGACTAATTTAGGGCTGAACAGGCATTAGGAGGTCATGCTGTCCAATTCCTTCTCCACCAGGATCCTCCCTCAAGCAAGGCTAGCTTAGAAGTTTGGTTGTTTTTTCTCAGGATTTTGTTCATTTCCAAGGATGGATATGGCGTAGTGCTAGTATATACTTCCTGTTTTGCCTAGTCAGTGGTAAAATGATAAGTCTTGCTACGTTTCTGATGTGTTATTTTGATAACAGCTTAAGGAGATGAAAATGTGTGCTCTAAAAGCGCATATATTTCCTGTGAGTTACTCCTAATTGAAATACTGTGTACTTACAGGGGTTGATTAAAATTCTCAAGAAACTTCTGGTCAACTTCAAGTGATTAATCTGGTTTCATAACTTCTACATCACAGACTTTTATGAGAAAATGGCAGAGCATCATATAAACTTTGCATCTAGTAATTATAATGAACATTCTGCATTTTCCATTTTGATTATGCTTTATACTTAGGCTTAACCAGACAGACTTTTTTGTCATTTTAGATACAACTTCTTTGAAAGTAGCACCAACCTTAAGGTTCAGGCAGTAATAATACCTGAACAGTGTGACTGCAAATTCTATCTGATGGAAGTTGACATAGGATTTACAGACTTTCCTTTCTTCTGTCATTGGTGAGAAAACAAGGAGAAATGAGAGTAAAACTGAGAATCTTACTTATTTTAAACAGAATTACTTGGTGGTATTTAAAATCCTCGGCTGTAATGTGAGAGACTTTTTTCTTTCTCAGAAGATGAATTGTTGTATAGGATAGGTCTTGGCTAACAGGTATGTTTTTCCTTTTGCCTTTTCCAATGAGCTCCTTGTAAAATACTAGCAGAGCACTGTCCCTTCTCTGAGGGAGCAGTGAATAGAAATGCATGATTGGCATATACTTATTGAAAGTGCAATTTTAAACTGTATTCTATTTTCTTCTCTTACTGTGTTTATTAATTATTAAAATACTTTTTTTTCCTTAAATTCTCTGAAAAAACCCCAACAAAATCCTATTTAATATGAAAATCTATTAATTCCCCTTGAAGTTTGATTACTTTTATATGAAATTCCTGTCACCTTTTGGAGAGAAATGAAAACAAAGAGTTTTTATATATTCAAAAGAATAATACTATTTTGGATTACATAGAATATTTTAGGCACTATAGTATTTACCTACCTTCCAAATTTCTTTTAAAAAGAACTCCACATAAATTTAATTAAAGTGAACAGATGTAGAAAACATATTAAATGCAAGACAACAGCATGAAAATGTGTATACGTAAGTTTGTGTGTGTGCATATGTGCACGTTCCATAATATGCATCTCCAAAGAATATCTGGTCACTGAAAGAAAATATCTTCTGTTGACATTCCTAGCAGGACAGACTGACCTCATTGGTCGAGTTGTCTTAACCCATTTGAGAGACCTCATGCACTCAAAAGTGAGCCATGTTCTAAAGATTAAATTCTTTTTTTTCCTCTCAGCATTAAATGTCAGGTGCTGCTTCACAGTGGTGTAGATCCTGAGAATTTCCATGTAACCAGGTGTGTGGAAGAGAGATAAGAAATGCTTTTCTTAGTCAAAATGTATATTTCTTTAACTTACAAAGATCCAAAATTATTTAAAAAAAAAAAAAAAAAAAAAAACAAAACAAAAAAACCCCAAACATAACCATGGTATATTGCCTTACTTGAATGAGAACTTAAAAGTAAAGATGAGAAGAATTTATACTCTTTGGATACAAAACAGACTAACCAGTTTAACTTCTACTTACAAGCCGATCAAAAGATAGTTATCATTAGGTTCACCATTTTAAGTTGGTATAAGTAAAACCAGTAAGATCACTTTTTTCTTTTCTTTATTTTTAAATACATATTTTTATTTTCTTTCTTTAGAGAATATGCTGATTCAAAGCCCAAAACTACTAATAAAAGTTAACTCTTATATTCCTGAAAGTTTAATTATTTTTTTTCCAATATTCAATTTTTAGTAGACAAATGATTTTTTTTTCTAATCTCCATGATACCAAAAAGTTTTTACTTAACCTCTCAAAATGTAAAGCTCATCTTTGATGATTTGATGGTGATCGATTTTATTTAATATTCTCTCACCCAAGATGATACAGCTTTGCTTCTAGTATAGCCTTCACACTATCAGTTATAGAAGCTGTTTGACCTCCAGCCCCCTGCCTTCAGCATGTTTGTGGATACATTTGCGAAGACACTGATTCTATTTCTCCAAACTTTTTCTGTTGTGAATAGCAGGATTATAGTTCAGGATAGTGAAGACTATTTATCCCTTAATACAAAGATTTATTCTTACTGTGGATATTTTTTACTGCTTATTCCCTGCTGGAAGCCTGAAACAAAAGCAAAATTTGAACCTCCCATTTTGTGGTCTGGCTGAACTCTTGGATAAAAGGGCAAGTACTGGGTAGAAGTATCATACAATTGCTTACCAGGATGTGGAAAAGTTCACCTGGAAAATAATTACCTTTTTCGATCTCTAATACTGAACCCTCAGAAAAAATTAAAGGTGTTCAGAGTCCTTCAAATTTAGATTATTAATTTTTGCATTTGAGCAATAGAATCCTTACTGTTATTTCTAGCATTAAAAACTAGTATATTTTCTGTATATAAAGAACACAGAAATAATAACAGAATTAAGTAGTTTGCACAGTGACTTCTGAGGTTGCCAGTCAATCTCAAGTTGGATGGAAAATCAAGAAAAGGCCTAGTGTGAAATAGTTTCACTCCTTTTCTAGTATGCCAATGTAGTAATGTTAAAGGTATGCCAGATTTTATTTTGTTTTAACAGAATGAGATGGATGGTTGCCTTAGCCTGGATACATAGGAAAACTATTCAAACCTTTTAAACTCATAGTCAAAATATGTTAGGACAGGTGATAGAAGAAAGGAAGTGATTCATCATGTGATAGTCATTTCAATAAACAGCCTAAATATTGAGCAGAAAATAAATCCAGAACAGTTTTTAGCCCAACTTTTAAGGAAATCTGACACTTTTAAAGTACCTGTTGCTTATTGGATTCCTGGCATAGGTGAGTGAGTGACAGGAAAGTTAAACCAGTTTCTTCATTCTTAAATTAAGTTTTGTGAATGGGTAAGCCTTTTTTTGAAGTCATTAATTTTTACTGCTCTACTGTTTCATGCTTCTCTAACCATATTTCATGTACGCTAGGAGAGAATCCTTCAAGACTTGAGGAGGGTAGTTGTCTTTTGTTTTGTTTTTTTTTTTATTTGGTTGGGGTTTTTTTTAAATTAAACAGGTCTAAAACTTTCTGGGTAGACTGAAAAAACATTATTTGTGCAGGCTAAAAGTAATATTATGTAAGACAACAGTAACTATACTTGACTGCTGTGCTGCTGTGTAGCTCCTAGGGTGGTCAGTGGTTCTGTGAGATTTTATTTTATCTTGTCTGTAATCTACAAAAATTCTTTTGAGGTTCCTATTTTAGCATAACTTTTGGATAACCAAAGGTTAAATTTCAGCTTAATTAAGAGTCTTAAGACTTATAGAGAGAAAACTCTTTCAATCTTTGATGCATCTCCAGTTGATTTTTCAGTTTTGTTTTTTATTATTTACTAAATTGGGAACTGTAAAGAACTGGGATCTTACCCTCTGAAATGCCCTTAGCCCAGGGATAAGGAATTCAGACTGTTCAAGAACAGAAGCTTCAAGAAACTGAGTCTGAATAAAACTGTTTGCTTCTGACTTCCAGCTTTAGAATTTGGCATTTGTAGTGCATGCATCTTTCTTCAAAGGTCCCTGCTCCCTGCTGATCCTATATTTTTTTATTTAAATTGCAATAATTATTGATTTCTTAATGTAATGTGTTTTGGTTTGGTTTGGGTTTTTTTGTCACCCAAGATAGGTTATGACAAAATCTCTTGATTCATTAGCCATGTCCAAGCTCTTTAGCTTCGGAAGACCTAAATAGTCCCAGTGACAGCACAGTGCAGGCTGGTGTCATCCATCTGTTTCACTGTATCACTGTGTGGGCGATTACCTCATGTCCACCCAATAAAGGTTATCACTTCAGGTAGGGCAGTGCGTTACACTGTTTCTATTCCAGGGCTTGCTTTTCCAGTGCTATATTGGAGCTGTGCATCACGTTTCCTTTTGGTTGTAGGAAGAAACATGGAGAGCAGTTTAAACTATTGTGAAAATATATCTCCTTTGTCCCCAGACATGCACCTTCAATATAATAAAAGCTTCTCAAAAAAGATTTGATCTCATAGTCTGAGGAAGAAACTAGCATCCAATACTAATTCTGTTCCTTCAGCAGTTCTCCCTAATGCCATTGGCAAGTTTGGTAACTTTTGACTTCTACTACTGTAGAACTAAAATGGTACAATGGGCTTTGAGGATTAAGTGAAATGGTGAGAACTAATTAGATGGATGCTATTTTATTTGAATGTAAATCAAGTGTCCATTGTACTTGTCATTTGACAAACGCCGTAGCACTGAAAATGCCTGTTAAAGTGTTGTGTCTCCTTTTCTTAAGATTAATCTGCAGTTCCAAGAAGCAGCTTTGAAAATGAGACAGCCTTTTTTTTAAAGAGAAGCCTTAAGAGAGATCACATTTCTCTGAATTAAATTCTTACTGTGTCAGTACTTTGTGCCATTTGGCGAGCAGGCACACTCAAAATTTTTTCACTTCACATAGAAAAGAGGCATTTATTAACAGAGCAGTTGGAAAGAGCATCCTTCCAAGTAACTGGATGCTGCTAGTACCACCAGGTGTTGACTTATTGGAATACCTGTGGTGTCTTCTATTTTGCCATCTTAGTCCTGTTTAACTCTATGCTTCTGTTCCGTGTGTGTGCTTGCAATCAGGTAGCAGCATAGACTCTGAATCATAAATTCTGACATAGAGAAACTAAAAGGTTAATGTTGTTTTTTGTTTTTTTTTTTTTTTTAAAAAAGGTAGTATAATCCTATCATCTAAATATGAATTTCACACAGAGAGGAAATTTCATTACATTACATGACAAATTGCTGAAAAATATCAAACTGCTGTTGCAACTTGTTGGCTTCTAGTAGTATAAGGCATAAGGCATTAACTTCTAAAAGTAAACTGTAACGTCTATTTTTTTTCCAAATATTCCAAAATTGCCATTAAGATCTGCCATTATGTTTATTTTCAGAAGAGAAAGACTTATTATGGCAGTTCATAAAGTATCTAAGTAAATGCAAGTTGAGATAGTTAAATATATAATACAGAAACACATATATGTGTCTATGTGTATACATATAGACTAGGGCTAAATTTCACAGATGCACAGAGGGTTTTCTGCCTTGAAATTTTGTTAGAGGATCTGTATGTTTCAGTCACTCATCTTCGAAACTAGGCTGTCAGACTCAGTAGAGAAGGTAGCTGCAATCTGAGATTTTACATGTAGGAAGATCCTGGGTGTGTTCTGTCTGTATTAATCAGCATTACACTGGACATCTGATGTGCACATGTGGAAAACATGAAAAGACTGGAATGAATTGGATGTAATGTACAGGCTTTTGGTACATGTGCAGGTCCAAGTGTACAACCTTTATACAATAAAGCCGGTATTCCCAGATCAGTTTGGTACTGTATGCGCACAAGCCTATCGATGCAACACAAACACAGCCAGTCCAGCAGTCCCAGAATAAGCATCCAGCTCATTGCATATGGAACATGTACAACCTGTTTGAGAAATGCTGGGCTCCATTCTATAGGCATACCCATCTGGAATTTTTTTTCCTGCTCGCTTCTTTCACACTCAAGTCACCTGGATAAAGCAAGGCTTAAGCTTCCACCTTTCTTTCTTTCTTTACAGAAAGAAGACTGTTCCACAGTACCTGGGTCCTGGGTAAGAACTCTAGGCAAGACAGAGTTCCCTCATATCTCTTTTAAATCCTGTAGGTTTCTGCTGTGGAATTGTCCTCTGGATTAAAAATAAACCTTCTTTTCATTATATGTATTTTTTTATCTGGGTCTTCTGCTTCTTGTCAACAGCTTTTGACCACCTTTTACATGTGTGAAAAATTATGTCTTCTCTTGCTTATTCTTCTAAGAAAACAGACTCATTTTAATTTCTGATTGGACTTACATATATTTTAAATTTCCTTCCTTGTTGAGGATAGTGGAAACTTGCTGCGGCTTATGTTTGTTTGATAAAGCCCTTTCTCATCTAGAGGAAAACTTTCAACCTCTTGCTAGGGAAAAAGCAGAAATCTAGTTAAGCTAATCTGCGGGCATCTTAAAAGTACAAATGAAAAATATCACTATTTATCTAAAATATTTACTGAAGCATATAAATACTGGGGCTTTGTTTTGATTTTTTTGTTTTTTAAAACCCAATAAATTTAAATTTGTCATTTCCTCTGGATAAATATCTCTGCATTCACAGCAAAGTCTTGTTTGTCCGTAATATGCTGTTTCTTTGAAAACCTGGATATATAGGTAATTCTTAGGTAACAACATAATAGCAAATCACCAGGTTGTTTGAAATGCCATGTCTCAAAAACAGCAGAAAAACTGTTTTTCAGGTCAAAAGTAGTTTTAATTCCTCAATACATTTTGGTTTCTTTTCTGAATTGCTTATCTCACTTTTTAAACTTTAAAAAAAACTTCTCTTGAAAGAAACTTCATGGTCTGCAGGGTAAATTCTCTTGTAAAACAGTAAATTCTAGACTTTTGCTGTAGTACAGGTAGAATTTCAAGATTCAGGGTTTATCTCTTTTTCTTGTGAAAAATTGAATCCAATCTCCTGAGTAAATGAATTTTTAAAACAGTGAACTGTTCTGAGATTAGACATCATTAAGGCTAATCTCTTCAGAACCATTTAATATTGTGTCTAATCTTGTTGGCTTCATTCTGTTTGTGGCAGGAATGAATTTTCTAATTCAGATAAGATTGGAGAGCTCTATCTGTCACATAACCCTCGGTGGAGTGTTCTTACAGTTTAAAATGGAAATTTAGGATAATTACAATCTGGGGAAACTGGATTTGTTCTCAAATAACTGAAAATTGGTGTGTGGCCTTAATAATCCTAGGAACTCATATCCTTTGATAAGGTTGCCTTTTGAAGAATTAATAGGCCTTATTGTATTCACAGGTGACTAGTAGCGGGATAGGAGCAGAAGATACAAAGGAGTAATAGAATGTTCTCTTTCTCCTTTATAGTGAAGTTCTTCAACAAAACTGTTGCTGTTACAAAGTATTGAGTTATTAAAGGAAACTGAGTGAATTGAAGCACCATGAGTAGTCTGTAATGGAAATGTATTTTTCAGCCTTTTTTCCTTGTTATAATGCTTTTTGTTAATATGTCTGTTGTGTTCATTCCTTCACTATTCATTGAAAAACTTTTTTGACGTTTTACATTTCTCTTCAAAGTTTGGTAGGGAGACCCAGTTATAATCCACAACTTCTGGTTCACACTGCTGTTCCAGAGACTTCAGACAAGTAGGGGATTGTAAGTTTTGATAAAAGTGATCCAAAATCAAACAATATTTGTCTAAAATGTAGTAGTTACTGTTTTACTTCTGGGATTCCTTTAGGACAGCTGGGAAACTCTAAGATAAATACAAAATTGAAATTTTATGTTTGAAAACCAATTCTGTGCAGAAACAGTTTTTTAAGTATTAATGAACATATATTTTATTAATAGTACCTAGCTGGAAGTTAGAACTTCATTTTCCAAAAAGAAAAATTACTTTTAAATGTTTCATGTGACAAAGGATGAGATGAAAAACATCATCTTCCTGAAACAAATCAAGACAATTAGTATATCAGGTATTGTATGTTTGTTTGTAGGCTTCTTTACAAGACCTGTAAACTCTGAATATTTGAAAGATTTCCTATGAAATAAGCCTACAGTTTCATCCACAAAGCTTATGATTTTATAAAAGGGAACAGAAAGGCACTAAATAACTTTTACTTTAGCCACTTGGGAAACCTGTTGCATGACAAACTTAATTCAGCTAAAGGCTTGAGGTGCTGACCAATATTCATACTTTAAAGAAAAAAGAAAGTACTAAAAAGTAAATGCATGCAACTAGAAAATAATAAGCTCTTTATTAAAAGATTTTGTGTTGTAAAGTCACGTCTGTTCTATTTCTTGTTCAACTTTCCTGCATCAGCACAAATGGCAATTTTTGGACTAGGTTGCTTCTTTAGGTACCTTTTGATAAAAGCATATGCCCATTAAATTTAGTACAGTTTGTTACTGGTATTTACCTAAAAACAGGAATTACTGTGCCATTTAAGATTAATGGTTCTTCTAGTCAATCTACAGCAGGCAGTATCAGATGCTTCAGAGAAAGATACAAAAAAATGTGGAAAATGTCAAATACAGAATAAACACTTCAGACAGGAAGGTTTTCTAACGTTACTCTTAGTCTGTCACTTGGCTGAAGAGTTTCAAATTTGGGGTGGGAGGAAAGTTTTCCCTTAGTTTTTTCTTACTTCTTTTCCTTCGCAAGCATGCTGGCTGGAGAAAAGCATAATTACTCTGTTCTGAGATTAGCTGTTTTCAAAAAGTACTTATTTGTTATATTCTGCATTCTTAATCTGTATTGTATCATTAAGGTGTATACTGAAACCCAGCGGTCAGTAGTTTAAATGTTATGCACAGTGCATCCCTTTGAAGAAACACTTAACATTTTCAGTTAATATAATTAAGGTAATGCTGTGCCCTTCCCAATGCCATGTCTGCGTATCCATGTGTACACAAATGCTTGTGGTACTTGTGCTCAGTGGTTGGTTTTTTTCTTGGTCACGGTATGTGGGAGGAGTTGCTGATGATTTTTGGTTTTTCCAAATATAATCACAGTCTAAAACTTGCCAAATATAATCACAGTCTAAAACACACTCATACTGATGGAGGTAGTTTCATACTGAAGCAAGTCACTTTCTTAAGGTATCTTCTTCCATTGTGAGATGCAGCTAACCAAAATGATACCTCTGTTTTTAAAGGCTTATCATAACTGGCTTATTTCTGAACACCTGGAATACCAATATTCTTTTTTTTTTTTTTTTTTTTTAATATAGTGATGGATGTAGTCTGGTTTGTGCTAATTTTATATTTATTTTCTTTCAAAGGGTGATTTTGAGGTAAAATCTGAGGAGCGTGCCAGTGTCATCCAACAACTTGAGCAAACTATTGAGGATCTGAGGACCAAAATCGCAGAACTAGAGAAACAGTTCCCTGCTGCAGAGATACAGACTGCTGGGAGGGAGCAGGAAAATGAGCACACACGCACAGTCTGTAGGGAACTCGGCAGTGTGACTCTTCAAACAAACGGAGAGGAGACCATACCCAGGACTGTGTCACAAGCGAGATCTGTACAAACGTCTCCAACAGAGGATTATTTAACACACACAATGCCTTCAGCCAATGCACTGCCACAGCCACCCCCACCGTCGCACTTAGAAGGGGGCAAAAGTGAAGGGCCAACTCAGAAATTGCCAGCTCTAGAACTACAGCCCGTGTTTTGTTCTGAGATCTCCTTAATTCTGTCGCCGAAGCTAATCTCGGTGCCTCTGGATGCAAGCCAATCGGTACAGGGTACACCACAATCACCTCTTCCAGGACCCAAAGTTAATTTGTCCCTTGCATTTGAAGGAGAGACTGAAATGCCAGCTTCCCATCAGCCGCTAAGTACTGTAGATGTGACTTGTAGCGAACACCATCCTCCTTTGCCCCCGGAGCCCACATGTAGCATACCCCAGCCACTGAACTGGCTGCTCCCTTGTCTGGAGCATGTGGCCCTTCCCTTGCCACTCCCATGTCCACGGCAGGAGTACCACCTGCACCACCCTTGCTTGGCTCAGGACTCCTTTCTTCTGCTGGCTCAGCAGTGCAACACCCGGACCACTCTTTACCGGGCATGCCACCACCCCCTCCTCCTCCTCCACCTTTGCCAAGTGGGGAGATAGCAATGCTGCCTTCAACCCCTCATCTCCCATGTGCTGGAGTACCACCACCACCTCTACCACCACCTTTGCCCAGTTGGGGCATCCCACCTCCACCAGCAGCACCACCTTTACCTGGGGCTGGTGTCCCTCCCCCACCTCCTC
>NW_010330926.1:0-1202 GCF_000700745.2 Antrostomus carolinensis
TGAGCCGCACCTGAAGTGCTTTTACACAAACGCATGCAGCGTGAGAAACAAACAAGAGGAGATAGAAGCTCTAGCCCAGTCCCAGAGATGTGACATCATTGGCATAACTGAAACCTGGTGGGATGAGTCCTGAGAATGGTGTGCCATGATGGATGGGTACAGGCTCTTCAGGAGGGATAGGCAGGGCAGGTGAGGCAGGGGGGTTGCACTGTATGTAGTGAAGGGACTGGAGTGTGTGGAGCTTTCAGTTGGTGATGGCACACATGAGAGCCTCCGGGTAAGGATTAAGGGACAAACAAATAAAGTGGATGTCGTCGTGGGAGTCTACTATAGGCCACCCAGCCAGCAGGACAACATTGATGAGCTGTTCTTTAAGGAACTAAAGTATGCTTCTAAGTCACCTGCCCTAGTCCTTATGGGGGACTTCAACCTGCTTCAACTGGGAATACCACACAGCTGGTACAAACAGATCCAGAGGATTCCTAAACCAGATGGATGACAACTTCTTGGTTCAGGTACTAAGGAAACCGACTAGGAAAGGTGCCTTCCTCGACTTCTTGCTCATCAACAGAGAGGGCGATGCGGGTAAAGTGGTGATTGGTGGCTGCCTTGGCCACAGCGACCACAGTGCAGTCAAGTTCAAAATCTATGGTAACAGGAAGAAAACCACCAGCAAGACCTCAACTCCAGATATGAGGAGAGTGGACTTTGGGTTGCCCAGGGAACTACTTAGTAAGATCCCCTAGAAAGAAACTTTTGAAGGTGCTGGAGTATATCATTGCTGGTGACTTTTTAAGTACCACCTCCTAAGAGCACAGAAGCAGACAATTCCAAAATGCCAGAAGTCAAGCAGGTGAGGCAGAAAGCCACCTTGGCTGAGCAAGGATCTTATTCTAGAACTAAGGTGGAAAAAGACAGTATATGACCAGTGGAAGCAAAGTCAGGCATCATGGGATGACTACAGATGCTGTTCGCCACTGCAGGGAGGAAATCTGTGCAGCTAAAGCTCAATTAGAGTTAAAGCTGGCTAGTACTGTGAAAGACGATAAAAAGGGCTTTTTAAAATATGTTAACAGCAAAAGGCAGACCAGGAATAACATTGGCCTGTTACTTGATGAGCTTGGTAACCTCACAAACAAGGACGTAAGACAAAGCAGAGACATTCAATGCATTCTTTGCCTCGGTCTTCAACACTGAGGATG
>NW_010330927.1:0-11234 GCF_000700745.2 Antrostomus carolinensis
CTCGGACAGCTCTTATTGCCTCCCACGCTGCATATGGGACCATATACTAGAGAACGATGCTTTACACCAGACCGTGGCTAGGGCGAGGTAATCCGTTGAGGGGTCCCTCAGGTCCCTGTTCCCCCAATGGGGTCCCTGTTCGGGCGCCATTTGTCGCGGTGGGAAGACTCGAGCACTCAATGTGAGTGATCAGCAAGCTTCGATTTATTGATCAGCGTTCAGCATACTTATACAGTTCTTAATGAGATCATACATATTCTGTAATCTAACTAAGTCATTGGTCACTATCCTAAACGTCAACCCCTCCCCTAGTTCCTCATTCTTGGTTACTTACTCCCTTATTTCTCATGCCTTAGCTGACCGTAAGCATCCTGTTATCGTATAACAGCTGCAGTCAAGGACAGCGTGTCCTTACCACCTTAGCACTTCAGACTAGCAGAGTCCGATGTTTCCCAAGATCCTGGTCAGCCATCTACAGTATGTCTATGTGACCCTTGTCAGCTAACCAATCCTCCACATTACAAATTCATTTTTATCACATAGCCCAACAATTATTTGAAACACAAGGATCTTAACTTGTGAGGGTGCCTAACTCATGTGGTAACTGCTGTCTAACTACAGTGAATTATTTGCTCTCATGCAGTCATGACTCATGGCCTGTGAATAACAAGAATAAATTGTCAGCATAAGAAACTTCCAATGCAGTGCTATGTTGTGCACTAGAATGCAAACTCTGACCTCCAGTCCTGGCAAAATTCATCTCATTTCAAGAAAACAAAAATTAAGCCTGAAGTATTTGTTTTAGTTCCCATTTATAGCAGGTTGTTACAGCTTGCATGTCATACAGTGACTTAAGATTGTACATGTAAAAGAAAAGGCACTGCTACACAGAGGTGTTTACTAAATTCAATGCCTGAACAAACATTTTATATAAGATTTATACCTGATATGTCACATGTGTATTTACCTGAGGCAATATGTCCAGGAAATGTGAAAAAACAGCATAATAGTGTTCAAATCCACAAACTTGGCCAGGCATCATTAATTAAGTAACCAGGCTTACAAGGAAGTGTAACCTGAGGACTACTGTTGCCTGAACAGACAGGCACAGCTATTTAAACCCCACCTGCCAAAGGGCCCTGAATTGGTTCCTGATGAAGAGGTATCAGAAAAGTGTTATTAGGTAACATTGTCCTCTACAGTGCTTCCTGAAACCTGATGCCCTATTGTTAAACTACAAAACAAGTGGCTACAAACAGCAACAAAAGAAAACATGCAACAGTCTGATCCAGAAAGTTCTTTGCCCAATGTTAACTTTTCCTTGCCTTGATGTATAAATGCTAAGTGAACCTCCACCACCATGCTCAAAGAAAAACTGGTTCATCCAGATAACACTCACATAACACCCACAATAAGCACTTCCGTGAACTCTAGAAGCTCCAAAAGTATGAAATCAGGGTGGGAAAAAAGTTATAAACCTATATATTTTCAAACACTCATTACTTCTTTTGCCATTTTACATCTGATATTTGTTGGATAAGCCAAATGTTTAAAAACCAGGGTGCAGACAACGCCAAGGACGCAACATTTTCAGTTTTTACTTCCTGATGCAGCGTATTTGTAGAAGGAGAGCCCATAGATCCGGGAAGAACAAGCCAACAGGCTCTGCTGCAAGAGCCAGTAAAGCCTGCAACCCTTCAAGGGCAATATTTCATCAGCTCAAGAAACTGAAATGCTGCTGGGTTTGTAGCCAAAACAACTATCCATCTATCTAATATATATATACACACACACACACTATATCTCTATACAGATATATAGTTATCTATAGATATCTATATATCCATCATATATACTTAAATCTATCGTAGGCAGGTTGTTCTAAATTTGTTCTTTTTCATTCTACATGAGGATTTTAAAAAAGGAAAGAGAATCAAAGGTACTCACTTTTATGTGCCGTTACATTACAAAATTAAGGCTCCGAAGTTGTGAAGCTTGTAAGTTTTCCTTCAGCGTTGCCATCTGTGACCGTGCTGCACAAACAGGTTTGAGGTGGTCCCCTCAGAAACGCTAACTGCCTGCTGAGATGGGACACAGGGAAGGCGCGGTCCCCCGGGGAGAGCCATCCCTGCCCACCCAACACCACCGCAGCTCTGCAGGGGAGCCACTTATGCCTTCCCTCAAAACAAACACACCACAGCAGTAGCAGAAAGACCTTGTGCCACAAGCCTCACTAAAAAAACTTTTTTTTTTTTTTTTTTAATAGTACTTAGAGCTCTGATTTTAAAGGCAAAAGGAGGAAATAATGTTGAAAATGGACCTTCCCTTCCTGCCTGCTCTGTCCTAACAAGATGGAGCCTTCCCCTCAGGGGGGTTCTCAACTCACGATGGGCGGGAACTCCGCCCAGCCCCCCCGGCCCCTCCAGGTACCCGCGTCTGTCATGGCCTCTAAGGCCTCGGGCTGTGTGTCCCCAGGCCTCCCGCGGCACCCCGGAATCTCCCACCTCATTTGGAGGAGCTGCCTCCCACACACAACACAACACAACACACAGGGCAGACCTCCCTTCCCCCACTCCCCTCCCAAAGGCTCCCCCCACCTCCCCAGGCCTTCCAGAGGGTTCTCCCGCCCCCGCAGGGAAACAGCCCGCGAGAAGCCTTGGCAGGAGGGTGACAGCTAGCCATGACCACCTGCCGGGTGGCCCCCTCAGTGAAGAAGAGCAAAATCGAGATTCATAAACCCCTCTCAGTCCACCCCTAAGACACAGAGAGTCTGTCTTTGGGGAAGGTGGGTCAGAGAGCTCCCTACAGTGATGGCAGCCACATGCTGAGCGGTGGCAGTGCAGAGGAAGGTGAGATGTCAGCTCTCACTGGGAGCTTTTTTCTTTCTGTGTATCTGACTACCTCTCCAACTACAAATTAATTTACCAAGGTATATCTTAAAAGACACCGGTGCTCTAGATATTAATGACTTTCCTGCCTGCCTACAGACGCTGTCTATGATGAAGCAGCTCTCTGTGAGGCACTGAGGAAAGCGCCTGGTAAATGGTCCCAACGTCTTCTGCTCATTGAGGGACTAAACTGAAGGCTGCTTTCATTAAGTGACTACATTTGAAACACATCTGGAAGGGCTGAGAAACCTAAAAAAATCCACACCCCAACAACAATAAAACCCTTCTGTGTTCAATTCCAAGATGTTTAATATGCCTAGGGGGAACTGATTTTTGTTTGGGATGATTGCTAAAACCCTCTGTTTAAATAGCTATTCCACTGCTGTCGTAGTTCTTAGCATTTAAATGAGTGAGAAGTAGAGGTCATTAAAAGAGATTTCTCAGAAGTGCTGAACATTCAGTATTTCATTGACAGGCAACAACCTCCAAAGAGTGAATCTCCTCATTTATCTGTCCTCCTTCAACATGAAAGGAAGCCATGCTGGCAGGGTGCAGGCCAGGGGAGACTCAGGGCAGCCAACCTGCTGCCGTATATTTCTGTGCAGATGTGAAAACTGCCAACAAATTTCTCATCGGCACTGCTGTAAATATTCTGTAACTTCAGTGCAAGTCTAGGCAACATCTTAAGTTTCCTTGAGACTTTGAGAAGGAGGTGCCCGAGGAATTCATGCTGCTGCTTTATTTGACAGCTTAATCTCACAATCCAGATGTTTAAAGCAAGGTGGCTGTTCGTTCTTTCTCTTAAAATGGTGGCCTTGCATTCCCCCCATTGCCACTCAGGGCCAGGGGGCTGGCAGGTGTCCGACTGATGGCCATACCTGCTGTGCTGTCCGCACAGCTTTCGATAACAATTGTTTTTAACCTTTGCAGGTTAAAAAGCTTGGCATTACGGCTTGGCACATGCTTTGCTATTAAATTAGCACATGGAGAAGGACCGAATAGAGGCCCTACATGAAACTGAAAAACACATTTTGTTTACCTTTCATTTTGAAACTTCTTTTCACCGAGTAAAAATTTAAAGTAGATAAGCAGTCTGACCAACAGCCAACTTTCAATATTACTGTCTTGTCTGCAAATGGATTAAGGACTAGAGTCATAAATTACTTATTTTTAATGTCACTCCAGAGTGAATGTGCTTGCTGGCTAAATGCAAGAAATGCTTCCTGATTATTAAAAAGGATTTTTGGTATTGAATTTTTGCAGTCTGGCAGCATAATACAGACTTATACAGACAACCTCCTGTTCACTTCCTCAAACCAGTTTTTATCTTGCTTTTCCATACCTTGAGGATTCTTGGAAATACCTATTCTAATACATCTGAGGCTCCTCCTGGCTTTTTTAACAACCTTTTCCCCTCCCACCCCCCGGCTGAACAACACTGGCAGCTGCTGTGGCTGGGATTCAGGCACCCTAACTTTGACTGTTGGTGTCTAATCTAAACTATTTTTCTGAATTCCCCATCTAGTCCTTTCCTAACTGGAGTGATCAGCATCTTTAGAAGACAGTTCACACATTCCTCAAACAGTTGGATTAAGATATCTCGGGTTGCAGCCATTTCTCTCCTGGGAACTAGACTAAAATTAGACAACAATAGTTAGGTGACATGAACTCATGCCTCAGTCTACACTTTAACATAAGAACCATGACTATGTCTTTCAACTTGCTGGTTTTGATTTGCCTATCCTGAAACTAAGGATTACCTCACGTGAACCTGATCTGAGCTAAGCTGCACAGTGCTGCTTCCTTTAGTAGCATCCAAAAATGGTCAAGCTTCAGCTTGTACTTCACATGCTATTTGGATTCAGTAGTCAACACTGAATAAAATAACCACAGCTGGTGAAGAACAGTATAGACACCAATGTTCTGAGAAAGCTCACAGGTGCTTCTTACATGTCCCACTAATGAGTCTTTATGCATGCATACGGCCTCACTCATGCTGGGATGGAAATATCCCTGAGAAAAACTGGAAATGGCCTTGGGATCTTCCTTGCTCTCAACTATATCTGGGAATATTTTACCTGATCCATGACACACCACAAGGGCTCAAGGCACTTATGATAATCACTTAGTTTTGCAAGCAATTAATTTTTTTATTTCTGAAGAGTAAAGTCCTTTAGTCTAACTAAAGTATTTAGGTTTAAAGTAGAATCACCTCTTATAATATAAAGCATGGAGTTCATAATCTCTTCTGGCCTCAAGTCCTAGGAAACTCTATAAAAGAAAGCTGATTTGCTTGAGTGGGATTTTGTACTCAACCAAAATCTTTAGTGTTTAGGGAGATTATGATTAATTCAATTATTCCATTATTTTTATGATTTAACATCAGTCCAGTAAAAAGTTACTGTGAAAGAGACTTGATCATGGTATTGTTTTCACTTTACTGTACTTGTAACAGTAAAATACTTTCACAAATATGCTTTCTTGATTTTATCATTGCTTTATAACAATCATCTCCTTCCAGACAGGTATGGTTGGATTATAAGTATTCACTTTGACCTTCCCCACTCACAGACATAATAGGAAATTGCTGGTTTTGACTAAGGTACCTGAATACACATGTAAAATAAAATCCTCTGCTTTTAATTTATATTCTTTTATCAGTTGCAATAGGATCCGACATGACACAGAACAAGTGCACAACGTTTTTTCCCATATCCATCTATTTGGACTATTGTTTGCCTTTTTCTGTTTGTTCTGATATGTTCAGATATAAATAACGTGTTATACAACTCTCTGCAGGGAAAAGAAACAGTGAATGAGTTATCAACTCCATACAAATATAACTAATAAAATATGGAAGTATAATAATGAAAAGGTCCATCTTAAACCACTTCATTTTAAAATTTGATAGTCTTAGTGATACCTAATTTATCAATTAAAGAAATGCAAACATCTCATTTTCTTTTGGAAAACATATATCGATGTGTGGAATTCATCACAATTCCTTCAGCTAATCAAACAAAAGAAAGTAGCATTAGATTTAGATTGCAGTCTCAGAACTGCAATTCCAGTGTATTAGATCTTGCATCGTTTGCAAAATCTCAATACAGTTTGCAACTTGAGAAACTGTGATCAGTAGTATTTTCACTGCTGAATGTCTCAACCTCAAGAATATATCATTGCAGTGATGGTAATTTGCTGTAGAATAAGGCACAGAGAAAAAATGTGTGATGTCTGTATTCCCACTAGTGCAGAATATATATATACACAGTTATGAAGAAAAATACATATTACTGTGCACTACACTGATCCTCTTAATACTTTTTGCCCTTTTGCTTTATGTCCTTTTCTAGACAGTGGAAGAGGATGAAAATTATCAACCAACAAAAACTGAAGCAAATACCAGACAAGTAATAGAGGAGTTTAACATACTGCTGGCATTCCAAGGTCAAGTTCCTGTGACATGGATTGCTTTAGGAAAGTAAAGGTGTGTAAGTACAAACATCCAGCTACTTAAAATAGGAACAGATATAACATATTTCTATCTACTTTTTGTGCTGAACTAGAATTTAAGTTGCCTTAATTCCTATTCATCTTCATTTTGGTGTTTCAATAATACATTACCTTAATAGCAGGTATTATGACACATTTCCTTGTCAAACATAGTCTTGTACTGAGCAGTGCACTGGAAGAAAATGATTGAGGAAACTGCTGAAGTAGAAAAAAAGTAGTCTTTACTACCATGCAAGAGGGCTGAGCTTGCTATTCTAGTTTTAAAGTTTTAAGCATGCTGATCAAAAATGCCGACACTCAGGATACCTAAAGTTTTCCTGATTTGGCTAATTTTCCTAACATTTTTTTTTTATTTGTTTAATACGTGATTTCAGATGGAATGAGAAGTGCTTTTTTCCCAAATAAGAAGTACATTAGGTATAAATTCTCCACTGACCTTATCACAAATTGAAAATAAAGAGTCTACCAGAAAAACCACGACAGTCATACCCCACCTTCCCATCTGCAACAGTCCTGTTTCCCCACAATAAAACAAACTATACTTTCCAAAATGAAATTTAGGACAAAAATAGAATACTGAAGAGTGACATACCTTGTGTTCCAAGTGACCAATTATCTGCTTGATTAACTGATTTTAAAATTTACATGAAGACTTCACCAAAATCCTTGGTTGTGTTGGGTTACAAATAACATTGTAAGAATCTTATTTACAAAGCACATTTTTTGTTTTCCTGTTGTCATATTTATTGTTCTAGTTGTGTTACATAAGCATAGATTCACTTCATGTTTGTGGGTGCACACTTTATTCTCACAGCATGTGTTACTTCAAAACTTTATTGGAGGACCAGTTAATGTTCTATACTAAAGGGTAAATGAAGCATACACCCACAAATGTGAAGTTTATCTATGTTCATCCTGCCTTGGGTGCAAGACATAAACCTGAGTTAAAGAAATGGAACAAAAGTCAGAACAAAATGTGCTCTATACCTATATACATATTATACAAATGTGCATTTTGAAGAAAGTAAGTGGCAATTATACCTGACATTTCTTGAACTGCACTTGATTATCCTGCAGAAGATTAGGTGGGTAGTTTCTGATCTTTTTGGCTCATGTTTAGAATAATTTTGTTACAAGTTCCAGGTTTTGGTTCTCTTGCTGGAATCTACATCATAACTTTGCCTTCTTAATAAAGTTTCATGAAAATTCTTTTTAAAACTTAAATTTTCAGGCCTTGGAGAAGCAAGCGTTCTGCTTAACATAGCCTATATCCAAAAAGGCTAATCTACCATTTTATCCCTATCGTGTAATAAAATCTGAAGTGATTCAAAGAATCTACATTTCACTGAAGTTCCCTATATTTGCAAGTGGGTAGGCATATTAAAAGCAAAGCTGTCATGCAGAATTTTCCCTTGGTGAATCTGATCTCTGATTTGGAGGTGGCATGTCATAGTATGACTTGTACATAATATTCACTGAGTCCATGTTTACTTAATTTTTAAAGAGTACTCCATTAAACAGTTCTCCAAGTGCTCAAAGGGCAAAGCTTGTACAACAGTTCTCCTAACCCAGTTCCCATCCAGATTCCCGAGTTATTACACAAACAAGAAACAAAAGCAGGAAGCTAGATTATAAAAAATTCTGTCAGAGGAAAACTATGTGCAAAAAGATTCAAAAAGATTCAAGTAGCATCATATTGCTGATAGTGCTCGAGTTTTACTGAAAGATGGATGATTGATTCAGACTCACCCAAGTATCTATTCAAAGAAGGCACTGCTTATGTATCTGGTTATCTTTTGTAATACTGTCCTTTCTGAAAACATGAAATCCTATCTGCTTGAGTAGATCATTAATTAAAAAGAGGTAGATCAAGATATTTAACAGACCACAGGATTATGACAGCTTTTACAATCCATGGAGGTGTAATCACAAACTGTGAAAATATTCAAATGTTATTGGATTCACACAGTTCCAGGGCCAGCTAATATGCCACCACCCTTCTCCCAGACCTACTTCCCTGAATGAGGCATGCAGAACAATTAGTTAACCTGTGTTTGAGCACAGAATCTTGTTTACTGAGGCTCCATGACATCAGTGGTCAAGGGCCTTATGCAATCCATCAGCCTTTGGGGGATTTAAACCCTTGGTGCTCAAACTAGTGCAAGGATCCAAATGTAGATCTGTCTGTTCCAAGTGGAACACATCTGTGAGAACATCTGTCCGTAGGCCCATCACTAAACAGCACTGAACTACTAGTTTTCTAACCAACAACAACAACAAAAAATACTACAGTACAATCACAGCACGATCAGTAATTGAAATATTTAAAATATTTTATGATTCTCATTACAGAAAAATGTAAGCAGCATGAAAACCCTGGTCCCAGAGACACGCGTTATTTGTACAGAAGACACTCCAAGTAGTAGCTGGCTGAAAAAAGAATCTATAATTAGGAAACGTGCCTTTCAGCACACTAATGATAGTAAAGGATAATTCTGAGTTAGCATCATTGTAATTACAAGAAAATCCACTGACTCGGTCACAGGAGCTTCCCTTCAAAACCTGTCACTTCACAGCAATCTCTTTCTCTAGACACTTAACAGCTGTGGTAACTGTAAGTTGGACTTCAGACACAGAAATTAGTGAGAGCAATCTGTAATACTGGCTTTGCAGAGTCAGTACCAGGTATGTAGTCTGCTTCGTGCTCTTGAACAGAACAATTGGGCATTTTTCCTAACTCTAAAATTCCCCTTTCTGCTAATGGTTATTTTTGCATATGTGTATGCAGAGAGTTAATAACCTGTCAGGCATTTTAGTGCCTTAGTACTTCTAGAAGTGATAATATTTTCTTTTTAATGATGTCCAAACAAATTATCTGTTAAAAATAAACTGCACAGTAGCGCAGTGGGAAGCGGAATTTAGCAGGTGGGAGATCAAAAGGAATTAAGTGCCAAAGCTCTGGTCTATGTGCTCATAAAAATTGATTCAACCTAATAAGTTTAATGCAAAAGGGAATTGCATTGTGTGCACTGCTTTCCTGTTGATTTTTTAAAAGTGTGGGAGCACATCTTCTCTGCTGATGTCCGTTAACTATGCCCAGGAATACATAAATATAAACTGGGTGCTTCACTTTTTTTTTTTAAGTAACTTTTATCAGCATTTTATAGGTAAGCACACTAACTGGATTCACACAAAAAAACTGCTAACAGCTGCTACTTTCCACTCATATGAAATGGTCACTTCTTTTTCCCATATTGATATTAAAAAAGAAAAAGCCCTGTTTTGTTTTGTTTTGAATGACCCTCTATTTCAACGAAGTGTGGAGGTGGTATCATACGAAGGTAAAGGCATCCATTAAAAATACTGTTTAGTATTACTTAATTATATTTTTTGAGTTTTGGGTTTTGTTTTTTTTTCAGGGTGAAAAATTAGCTTGGTTTGGATCAAAAGGTCCTGTGGAACACTGCAAATATTTAACTTATCTAAACAAGCAAGTACTTTATGTTTCTATTAAGTCCTGTAATCAACCTCTAAAAGATCTTTAGATCTTTTGATATAAAATCCATAGACACGATGCTTATCAATGCTTGATGCATTCTTGCACTCACTTCTTACCTTCTAGGTTAAGCACTGTCTTGGTCCCTTGCTTTTGTAAGGGTGTACAAAGTGGTGTAACTATTTTTCTGCAAAATCATTTCACCTGTATGAGAATGTATGTGCATGATACCTGCTTGGGCAAGCAGCCACAGCTCTTAAACAATCCCATCATTTGTTCAAGGACATTTTTCATATAAATATTGACAAACTGATAGTCTATTTCCATCGTAGCTGCTACCACAGTCATGAATCAACCAAGTATTCCAACTCCAAGCATATCAGAGGTGAAGACAAAGGTTGAATGCCATCTAAAATGCAGAGCTTAGGTTAAGATGTGACCTTCCTAGTCAAAGATCTCTTTGCTTCCTGATTTTATTACATCTGTTTCTCTGCTGGGTGTTTGATATACATCCACTAAACTTAACTCTGAATTCCATCACATAACCATCTAGCCAAACAGTTGTGATACATAATGAGAATCCAGGTGCCATGGTGCATTACTGGGGTGAGGGGTAGTTGTGCTTGCCCTTTAGTCCCCAAAACTAAAACATCGTGCATGGAACTGAAGGCAGAGATTTATTGAGAAGTTTCTTTTGAGATTACTGAGCCCCAGTTGAGCCTGGTTGAGAGCTGCCATATTACAGGGCAAGCAGCAGAATTTGGCTGCTGGAAAACAGTCCCGTGTGTGTCACACTAACATCAGTCTCATCTTTGTCAAAAGAATCTTAAGTCGCCACCTGGAAGCAGAACCAAATCAGGTGACCCAATTTATTAACATTCTTCTGACACTTGCTTTGTCACTATTTCCCAATGCTCTGGTCTTGTTTGAAAAATACTAAGAGCCAGGCTATGATATTTCATTAACTTGGGCTTCTCTAGCCTTTCCCTTACCACCTGCAATACCAGAGAGAAACTAAATTAAAATAGAAAGTGTTGAGAATGTACTGTGATTTGTCCTACCCTGATTTAAGCAGTACCAGAGAAAACAGAATTAAGCTGTTATTTATGCAATATATTTTTTCCTTTGATAAGTGCCCAAACAGGTTGGAAAGCTGTGTCTTACTAACAAAACCAGACCCCAGTCAGATGCTTCAGAACATTTTACTGCACATATCCCTTCCGAAGAGACCATATTAAAGGCATGTATTTCCTTCTGTGTGCAAGTTCATTAGAATGTTAGCTATTTATTATAATAATTTAATTGGTAGGGAACTGGCTGGATGGCCGCACTCAAAG
>NW_010330928.1:0-4077 GCF_000700745.2 Antrostomus carolinensis
GCCAGGTTCAGGGACATCATCCCTCCTGCTCCTCCTGATGGTGATGCAACGTCTGCAGGACAAAGCATCCCAGTTAAACTGGGGATTTCTTTGAACGGAATAAAATTACCCCAAGTCCTCAATCAGCATCTTGCCTCCCCCAGCCTTCGCTCTCCTCTGAGTTACGAACCCACTTCCATTCCAGCTCGTCTCTAAATATCCTCTCTCACTTAATGAAAACAGAAGAAGCTGTCAGGAATATAGATGCGTTCAATATCTCTGGCACCAAGGGCACCATGTTTTCCAGAAGTAAAAAGACTTCTAACGTGAGCGTTGATTTTATTGCATCGCGTTATTGCAGAGGAGCATGTTAACAAAATGGATCAAATATCAGGCTAAAAAAAAAATATTTAAAAGCTGCTTCTTCCCCCTGACTTCCCCTGCCTCGTGATGGCAATCACAGCCGAGCGAGGGGAGAACTGCTGGGGAGTCACTGCTTGCGGGTCATTTAAATTCAGCAAATTGCCCGTTCTCCCCGGCCGGGATTGAGCCAAGCACAGGAACCATCGCTGCCTCGGGAGGGCTCTGCTCTGCCGCTTCCTGGGCTTTTTTTTGCTGGGGTATTGAAGTACACAGGGTTTGCACAGAGGTGCCAAGTCATCGAGTAGCTGCTCTTACAGGCTGCAAGAGCAGTTGTGTGCATAAAATAAATCCCAAGACCTTTGCATATTGAAGAATCAATAAAGCACACAGACCCACAGGGAACTCACAATATATATAATTCTTGCAATGATATTGCAATAGCAATTGCTCTATATACACTGCAATTTGCATCCATAATGCTATTTGTAATTTGAATCAGAGAATAGAATCACAGAATCATTTTGGTTGGAAAAGACCTTTAAGATCATCGAGTCCAACCATGAACCCAACACTGACCAGTCCCCGACTAACCCATGTCCCTCAGCACTATGTCTACACGACTCTTCAATCCCTCCAGGGATGGGGACTCCACCACTGCCCTGGACAACCCCTTCCAATGCCTCAGAACCCTTGCAGCAAAGAAATTCTTCCTCACATCCCATCTCAACTGCCCTGGCCACAACTGGAGCCCATTTCCTCTTGTCCTGTCCCTTGGGCCTTGGTTGAACAGACCCACCCCCACCTCTCTCCACCCTCCTCCAAGGGACTTGCACAGAGCCACAAGGTCTCCCCTCAGCCTCCTTTTCTCCAGGCTCAACACCCCCAGTTCCCTCAGCCGGGAACTCAGCACACTTGTGCTCCAGACCCTTCCCCAGCTCCGTTCCCTTCTCTGGACACGCTCCAGCACCTCCATGTCCTTCTTGGAGTCAGGGGCCCAACACTGAACCCAGCACTTGAGCTGCAGCCTCATCAGTGATTCCCAATACAGGGGGAAAATCACTGCCCTGGTCCTACTTGCCATACTGGTTTTGATACAAAAATAGTTCTGATACAAAAATAGTGTGGCACCCAAAGTCGAAGCTCCTCTTTGGTCACAGCCATGGAGAAAACCACCCTGCAGATGACATTATTTGAGAATTATTGCCTCTGTACACTGCGAGAGGGAGCGTGCAAAGGCTTGCACAGGAACACCCTTCCTGCATCCTGCCCTTTCCACGTGTTTTCCTCCCTGTGGGGACACGCTGCCCACCTTCCCCTCTGCTCCCTGGACACCTCGAGCACGAATCAACACAGGAAACTTTGCAAAACCAAAGCATCATTGTTAAAATCAACGATAGTCACTATGGCCGTGCAGGTACCTCCATTATCATATTTTAACCCACCTGATGTTGCACCAAGAAGGAGATACCCTGTTGGTTTGGTTTGGTCTTTTAAAAAGAAAACTTTAAATATTTAAACGCACAGAAAAACAGAATGGGGGGCAGATATCTGCTGCCATTCCCCACCCTCCAGCTCCACCCAGTAGCAGCTCAGTGGCCTCAAGCTGATCCAAACCAGCATTTTGCAGCTGAAGACCTTGATCTCCATCTCTCAGCAGCACTCTGGGACTCCCCTGGAAAGCTGCAGCTGAAGTCTGTCCCAAATCCATTCAATTTAGGGAAAGGAGCTTCTGTGTCTTAATTTCGAACCAGGAAAAGGGTGAGCGAGCCATCTGCTGTCAGCGAGGACCAGCCAGAAATTCTCCCATCCAACCCATCCAAGCAGCTCAAGGAAATTTATTTCCATCAGACAGGGGGGGAAAGAAAAGAAAAAAAAGTAAATACCCCAAAATACCCCAAAGCACAAATCCTCAGGGATTTTGTCTTGGACTCCCAGGGGCTGTACGATGCCTACGAGTCACCTGGGAGGATGGGGAAATCAAACCCATTCATCACTCAGAGCTTTTCATATCCTTCCTCATGGTTTAATCAAAGCCCTCGATTGTATTTCTCCTGTCCCCATGAGTCCTGGGGAGAGGGTCCTCCCTGTCCCAGCAAAACCAAGCGGGGACACGCAGCCAGGCAAAGGTAGTCTAATTATTTTCTTGTTTTCTGCCCCAATTATAAATACTCATTTAATCCCAGAAGGTTCATCCCATGGATGTCTGCAAGTCCCTGCTACTGGAAGACCCTTGAGTTTTCTCTGTGCAAACCAACAAAGTCTCAAAAAGCAAATTAAAACTCCATTATTTTGTTCCTGAACTTGTAATTATTTCTAGCCAATTTAGAATAGTGGCACTAATTATAACTGGGTGCTGTATGTGATTAATTTATGGGTGTTGGCCTGACTGGCTGAGCAAGGACATCATCCTGCTGCTGTTCCCAACTCATCGCTCCAGAAATTAAACAGTTAATGGCCCTGCCACAGCAAATGTCTCACTTCATCCACTGCTACGACTCCAAGGCATGAAGAGTCATCTTTATATTACAGGAGAGAATCCAGAAGAGATTGGAAATACCTGGTCTGGTGGTTTCAGCCCATGATCTCCACTTTTTTTTGTTGTGGTAGTGAAGCATCCTGGTTCTCCAGATAAACCCCTATATTGCACTTCTTGGGATCAACGCTTGTTCTCTCCTTCTAAGCCCAAAGCCCTCTTTCCCCTTGGACCTGACAGCAGCTAATGAAGACTTTTGAAAACCATTTCAAACAAGACAGCATACGTCCTAATTACCAATTTCCTACCAACATCACAAGATCAAAATTAGATTAATATGGAAGTTTGGGAAACTTCAACACAAGTAATGGTTATTCCATCTCTTCCAGCACTTAAGGAAGTTAAATATACACAAATATTTGAGACTACCCTAGCATTTCTGTGGTTCTGGTGCAGTGCAGAGCCTTCTGCTAGACATAAGCCATGTATTTCTATCTCCCACGTAGATGCTGTAAGATTTATTATGAGGCTCTTTGGTGCCCAGCTCCATTCTTGCCAAGCCCCAGCTTTTCTCACGGTCTCACAGCGGCTCCACTTGTTTTTTTTCAGATTTAACAGTTTTGCATTAGGAACAGATCTCAAGGTGGCTGATGTGGCCGAGATCTAATTGCAATATCCTCCTCCTTGGGAGATGCTCATTGACTGATGGCTCATCTCTTCCATATCTGGCAAAAGGACACTTGGAGTCAGGGACATTTTTGGAAGTAAAGAAGGAAATGCTCATTTTCACATTATTATACAATAAGAAAAAGGGCTGGAAAACCAAAGATGTTTTCCCTTGGGGGTGTGCATCTGCATGTGATCCGTGGCTCAAATTGGGGTGGAAAGGTTGGATCCTGAGCGCTTGCAGAGCACCCAAAAGAAGCTCAGCTCCTCCAGTCACATTTTCCTGGGCAATCAAACACACAAGACTCAATTTGGCTTTTGCTTAACAAGGGCAAAAATTAAGGATGGAAAATAGCAACCAAACGATGCACAAGAGCCCTGCAAGGGAGACAGCATGACTAACCGCATCCCGCCGCATCACAGGCCCAACAAAACCAGCTCTGGCCATGGAGAAAATAGTCCATCAGCCCAACGAGGGTGTTCTGCAAGCAGAACTTTCTGCAAGAAAACCTTTTTCTATGCAAATGTCACCGGCTGCTGCTCAGGCACGTGCCTGGATCCGGAGGACTTTGCCCATTCGGGTGGCTGTAAAGCTG
>NW_010330928.1:4090-31919 GCF_000700745.2 Antrostomus carolinensis
AAGAGTTGAATCATTTTGAGCTTTCCTAGAGCTAATCAAGTAAAAAGCATTTATCTTTTATTGGCTTTTCCATCCACAAATTGATATTTATAGACCAGGGTCTTGCAGAGGTCATGGACTGCAGATGGAAAAATCCCTTTTATTCCCCTTTTCTACTACATTAAGCACACGTCAGCCACTTGACAATACACCACCTTCCAGCCCCTGGAGCCACTAAGATATTAAAAACCAAACAAAATACAAATTAATCCTGCAAAGAAAAAGGGAACTTTGGCAATACAAAGCCCTTTACCCAGGGAAACATTTAACATTACTGTCACCAACCCACAAAATGCCCGTTGCAAGTGTAACGCTGCATTTTTGAGGACTGAAATCATTGATCTTTTGGATTTACAATCTTAGAAGGGAACATCTACCTCTACACTGATGCCCTATTACTCTGTAGCTGCTCCCAACGTAGAGCTTTGGAGATGGATGAAATATCAAAGTGAAACGGAGGGATCAATAATTTATTGCAGTCGATAAATACTAACCCTTGGCAGTGACCTTTCAGAGATTTTTTTTTTTTTCTTTTTAATTGCACTTGTGCCACTTTCTGCTTCTTTAGGATGGAGAAAAAGAGGTTGAAGAGCTTTTCTTATGCACCTCTTTCTACCTTATTACGGTGGCTACGTCTTCGCCTTGCTAAGGAGGATGAGATACCATCAGAAAGCATCTCCTGCAAAGACAGGGGAATGGGAATGTTGGAGATGCTTTTCCTGAGGTCAATACAAAAGCTGCTGGAAGAGCACCTGGGCATGGCAAAGGGAAAAGAGCAACACATGAGGTTATTTGGCTTATTTTAACTACCAACACATTGTACTCACGAGCTAAACTCCTCGGATAATTTTGCTAGAAGCAGGGAAAGTGGAGATGAAGCCAGTATAAAAAAAAATTTATGTGCCTTGCTGCACCTGCTGAAAGATCTGGGGTTGCTTTATAATTAAACACAACTCGTACGAGGCCACAATGTGATTTTGCTGTTGAGTGCCAGTGACTAAATTAAAATGTCTTCTTGAGAGTGATATGAAATGCATCACGGTTTGGCCTTGGTCTGCAGCTTGGCTGAGAAGAAGGGCAAGGAGACGGGATTGTTACTGGAGAGTGAAATACCAGAAAAAAAAGAGAATTAAGGGTACTCTGCAAAGGCAGAAAAATAATTGAGTTGCTGCATTTATGCTTCATTTTGAATGGACTAAGACAAACAAACACAACACTTCCCTACCCCTCAAACGGGATTTTTTTTAACCTGTTGTTTGATGGCTTATTTAAAAAAGGCAGAGACATCCATAATTTAACAACCCTCATAAAATGACAAGCTCCCCCTGCCTTTCACCGGCTGGGAGAGAGTCTGGCTTCCGTGTGGTGACGTAGCTGAGCAGGTCTGTCTCCTCACCCACTGTCTCCTCACCCACTCCATCAGCTCAACACCCAACAGGACCCTTCCCCAAACCCAGGGGAACCCAGTTACACAGACGCCCGCACGTGTGAGAAAGCAAAGCCAAGCAGCCCACCCTCTATCCTTGGCCTCTCGCACAGATATTTGAGGAAAATCAGAGAAAACTTAAAAAATTAATTAACTTCCTGCATGATGGAAAGCCAAAATGTGATGGTTTCCCACATTTGAGCATGATGGAAAGACAACACTGAGAGCAATAACCACCCACTCGCTGTGGGTGCTCTACATCAGCCAAAACCTTTCTTGGGTCCTTCTTTCTGCACAAGAAAAGCCAGTTGCTTACCTCAAACCCAAGCACAAATCTCAAGCACTTGGATGATGAACATCAGCCAAACTCCAATCCCCAACTTTTGAGCCCTCAAGCTGTTCATCATCACAGACAAGGTTGAGGTTTGACTCTAAGGAAGAGCAACACTTTGAGGAAAATTGAGCAAAACCCAAAGCCAGACGTTGGTCATGGTCCCAACCTTCTCCCCAGCATCCTGCAAACCACCTTGGTGGAAAACTTGCAGGATGCTGGGGAGGCACATGTCCTGTGCAAGACATGACAAATACCCCAGGGCCAAAGATGGGACAGATCAATATGATCAGTCTTCCCAAAGTTCAAGGCACTGTCACCTCCCCACGTCAACAGTGCCAACCCTTTCCCCTTTGGATTGTCAATTCAAGGACAATATTCTCACCCCAGCTTTCTGCTGGCAGAGGCTGGGGATGAAGCTGTTTCTGAGCTGACAGTTCCTGGCAACACATATGGCCATTTATAACTTAATTCCCTCCAAAACTTGACAGAATCAAATCTGATTTATATTTTAAACCTGGAAATTGTGAGCAGATGGGAAGAATGAGGTTCTTCATCTGAAGAGCATTTAACGGCACGTCAGAAAAATCACAACGCTTGCTCAAAAGCACTTGATATTCATCAAGGCTCAGTGATCCTTACTGCCATCTCTGGTGTTTCTCCCCATCCTTCCCAATTAAGAGCATCACGTTGGCAGGTTAATGGGTAACGCAACAGGCAGCTCCTGTAATGGACTCTTGACATCCTGAGAGGCAGATGGAAACGGTTGCCTCTATTATGGCACTTTCTCACCCCATTTCTTTGCCCGTTACATTTCCTGGTGGTAGCACAGCAGAAGTTCATTGCTCATCTGCATGCTTTGGAGAAAGCACTTGAGAAACGTGGGGCATCACAGCTAGGATTGGGCACTAACTGCTCCCCCATCTGGGTTTTTCATTTGGATCATCTGAGAGCTCAAGTGGAAAGTTCATCCTTTTCCAAATTAGTTTTATGCGCCACGTATTTCCCCAACATCTTCTGCTTTATTCAACCCCTGTTCTAACTCTTCACTGCCAGTGGAAACATATTAAAAAAATAAAATAATTTCATTCCCATTTAGATAAAACTCCGTATGGGAAAAGCATCACCAAATACCTCGAGTGGCAAACCCAACATCCAATGAGATAAGAGAAAGCTTTTTTTTTTTTTGAGGCTTGTAAGCCTCAAAAGGAATAAAATAAAAGGATCAAATCAACCTTAAATCATCAAAGTTTTGTCAAAAATAATTCTGGAAAGATCTAGGAGAGATATTCACCTCCTTCCTAGCACAGTGCCAACAGTGTTGCAAAGCTGCAACAACCAAATTTCTCTCCGTATCGAGCATCTGTGATAAAGAGCTTAATTACCTGTCCTTGATAGCTGCTTGGATCCTCAGGCATCGTTAACTGGAAATGGATTTCATGAGGCCTGGCAAATCCTGCTAAATTTACGATTATGGTTTATTTTGGTTAATATTTATGCTCTATTTAAAGAGAGCTGTAAAAACAAATAGAAAAGGATTGGCTGCACTGACATCTGCATGCCTTGCTTTTAGATGCTATTACTCGATCAATAATTAGATTTCAGGAGTGTGTTATGAGACATAAACTGTTAATTTCACTAAGGATGCTCTAGAAAGCGCTGTCATGTTTCCTGTCCAAGACACAGACCTCAGATGTGAACGGAGGGGAAAAAAAATAACTAAAAATAATTTATTTTCCACCTCCAGCACAGCAAAAGAAGCTGAGAAGGCACCGATTGGATCCACCACGTACCTGTGGAAGCAGCAGAGAGCAAACGATGCCCAAAGTGGCCTCGAAGTTGTCTTTGAGCCAGAGCCCCACGGCGTGGATGCAGCCTCGCACGTGGATCATGTTGAGCAGCTCCAGGCGCTGGAAGCAGAGTGCAGAGGAACATCACATTGAGATGTTGGGTTTGGGGGGAGATGTTATTTCTTCCATTTGCTTTTTCTTGCGAGCCATAGGAGAGGCAGGAGAAGTGTTTGGGAATTGATTTCTTGGATTGGACCTTTTCCCTGGGTTTTCTTGCCAAAAAACTGTCCCTGGGAGCTACAGACCATATGCACAGAGACACTGCAGCTCTGCTGTGATGCAGCCCCACCATCACGCCCAAAGGCCTCAAAATCAGCTTCTCTCCTACCACCAAACCTCAAAACACAACTCAGGACCAGCATTTCCTGAGGCTGATCTGGGAGAGAGCTGGTTGCTCTCAGAAAGGCCACGTCAAAGCTTGCAGGGACTCTCCACATGTGACACGAGCCTGCCCAAGCTCTGCGAGTTGAGCAACACCCGAAGACACCAAGGAAAAGCAATAAAAATGGATTTATATAGAGCTGCAGTCCCAGTAACAGCCATCCTGGCTGGGGAAGAGTTTGCCTGGGGATAACCAGTTGTTTTAGAGGGTTTGGGGAAGGAGAAGCAAATGTCGGAGGTACAAAGGAAAAAGCCAACGTTACCTCTTTATCGAGTGTCCTGTATCCACACAAGGTATTAACGACTTCTCCAGGGACCTGTGACCAGAGAATTGGTGAACAGACTTAGTTCGGAGGAAGCCAAAGGGGAAATACAAGAAATAAAAATAAAATGTAAGAAATAAAAGAGTTTTCCCAGTTGACCTGACCATTCGGTGTCGCGTAAGGCAAGCAGCTACCCTCAAACTTTGCTCTTCTACCACAGGCTTCTCTTTGCCCAAATGTGATGCTGAAACCATGCATGTCAGCACTAAGTTGTTGGTTTCTGTTCTTTTTAAAACCACTTTTCTCTCTGATTTTTGCTATTTTGAAGGATAATCAGGTTTTCCCAGTGATTTGAGCCGGGACCACCTCCAGGTCACACAAGCGTTTAGTAAAGCAGCTCTTTCAAACATTCCTTTGATTTTCTCTTTGTTTAATTCCAGTCACCTTTTCTAACAGCTTCAGTTGCGTCTCTCCTTCATAATAAAGGGAATTTCACAGGGATTAAATGTGTTGGGCTCTCCAGAAATCAAGAGGGAATTTCCCCAAAGTCCTGGAAGACTTCAGGTAGATACATAAGGATTTTAGACATCCCCAAGGCTTAGATCTTTGTTGACCAACAAAAATGTTTCAAGAGCGACCACTAATGAGAGAAATCCCATCCAAACGCTGCTATTCAAGACCTTTATGAAACAAAATCAAACCTAATTCCTCTACTTCTGTCAGGATGGAAAATGGTACATTTTGGGTTACAAAATGGTTTCTTGCTCATCCCAAACAAAGCAAAGCTGGAGAGTAGCTCCAGCACATCCTGACTAGTTGGGTACTTTGCACCTCTTGGGATTGATTTTCTTATGGAGGGTTTTTGGGGGTTTTTTCTGGCTTGTTTCATGGATCAAACAGCAGCTTCCACAACACCACATATTTCTAAAGGAGCCTCATGCCCATAAAATAATAATGATTACGTGAAATGATTACGCTTTCAGAAAGATGGCTTTGACAACCCGTAAAAGCTCCTGGACAACAAAACAAAAACATCTCGTGCTTCGAAGGCACAGAGATGAAAAAGAGAAATGTGCACATTTAGGTGTAAATTATGCTTCCCTGCAAGACACAGTGTGAAAGAAATGTGCATCTCCGGACAGACTCCAGCTGTAAATCTGCAGCTTGTTCCTCCTCTAATTGGCTGAGAAATTATTCCAGCGCTACCAAGAGCTTCTGTAACTACCACATTACTCACAGGGTTATCAAAAATCCCATCTCACTTCACTTCAAGGTGCTATTTACAAACTGGGCATAGTTAAGGAGACTAATTAGTCCCTGTGCATATGAAGATTTGCAGGGAAATCTGGAGATCAGCAGCAAAGCACCCATCAGCATTGATGAGAGAGATCTCATCCAGGGTTGGGACCACGAAATGAGAAGCCTTCAGCATAAGGGGAATTTGCAGTGTTCTAAAGGTAAATGCTGTTGTTTTTAGTGGTAAAAAGGAACTTGTACACGACCAAAAATCCACCTATTTGTTTTACATTTAAAAAATAAACCACTTTTCTTGACAGTTTTCAGTTGTCCTTGCTTTTCAGACTCACTTTCGTGGACATCAAAGGATTCTTACTGGTGACACACCATTGGTTTTTATCAGGCTTGTAGTTTAAACACATCTGGCTACAGCACAAATTCATCACCACTTTTCTTCCTTCTTGCATTAAATAACCAAGGATTTCTCAATTGTCTCCAGCCTTGACCATCTGCTTCAGTAATTCTCTCGACACCTTGTATTTGGGAGAAGTGTCCAAGACAGAAAAGTGAGGTTTTATCCTCGATTGACTTTTGTCAAGGTCTTGCATGCAAGAGAAAGTCAGAGCTGAATTGAAATTTTTAACATAAGACCAAGCAGAAGCTCGCTTCTTCCAGAATGCATTTTGATGCCTTCAGGGATCACAAAAGAGCAACACACGTGGACATTTAAAACCCACCGAGGGCAGAAGACTGCAATCCTTGCACTTTTTATTTAACCAACAGCTTTTCTCTCCAAAATCAGTGCCAAATGTCAGCGGTGACACTTCACAAGGGGTTCAGAGACACCATGATTGGCAGAGGCAGAGCTACACTGCGGCTTCGTAGGAGAAGGCACTGGAAAACCATTTAGAAAAGCACTTAGAGATCAGGATCCAGTCTCACACCCTCAGGTAGGTGCATATTTCCCCTTTCCTTCTTCCTGGGAAGACTTTAAGGTCTACAACCTCAGAGATGAAACTCTTCAAAATAGCCAAAGCATTTTTGGAGGATGTCTGCTGTCATTAATGCAACAAACCTGTCCTGGAAGATGCCCCAAGGGATGCAACGCAAAGCTCTTGGAGGGTCTTGTAACAGAAGAAGTCTTTTCTTTTCTATGGTTGTATTTAATGACAAGTTGAAAATTTATTGCAACCAACCTCCTAAGTCATGTTCCATGTTCCTTCCTTCAAACACGCTCGCTCCTATCAGCATCTTTTGTTCTTTCCACAATATTACATCTCCAAATGACATCTTCTGGTACCTCTCTACTTAAATCTCAAAGGTCCTCTAAGACAAAAGGATGCTTTGCTTTCCGTCTTTCACTCATGAAGTCACAAATAGAGAAGAAGGACACAAGAAGAGAAAGGTTTCTTGCCCCAAAAACTGAAGGATTTATAACTGATTGATAAAAAGGTTATTCACAGAAGAAAGACCATCGTGTTCATCTCTACCCAATGCAGAAGAATTCATACACATGCCCAGTTGGTCCTTGGTTATCCCTCCAGCTGCATGGCCCACGCAAGATCTTTTCTTCAGCTCTCAAGTAACATATTTTGGTGGCAAGAGTTTTCAGTGGGGCTTGTACATCACTAAGACCCAACCAAGTATGTCCAGAGTATCACACACAGGTACCTTCTTCATCCTGAGCTGGAGAGGTGCTTCTCCCACCTTCTCAGCCCACAAGGAAAACAACTTTGTCATTTCAGCAAATAGCAAGAAATAGAGACGTGCTGGAGGTTGTGGTAAATACAGTTCTGGGGGGTTTCACTCTGTTGTTTAAACTAAATTTTTATTTGCTTGTTTTGTGTTGCAGAGAGCAGAAAACTCCCGTGGAAGCTGTCTCTCTTAATCCATTTTAGGTACTATTGATATCGCATCGGGCTGATTTCTTAACCAAAAGTGCCCTGCAGTGCCAAAAATCAAATCTCTGAAGAACATCTATCTACCTGGTGAATGTTCTCCCCAAGAAGGAGTTTCACTTCTCATGGAGATTTAGATGCATTTAGTGAGGTCTCATGTCCCATAAAACCACTCTGGCTGTCAGAACCACATTCATTCTTGAAAAAAAATGTAGAGGATTTACTGTGGACTTTCCCTCCAAGAGCCGGCTGCTCCGTTCCTTCGCTAGAGCAACCTCCAGACCCAGCTTATTACAATGGGAAGCCAAAAAGTTGACTTGTTTCTTACCCTGTCTATTAATCACCTGTGATTTCTTGTATCTCCAATACTGCCTGATGCACTGAGGTCTTTCATTTGCCAAATTGTCACCAAAAACTGTGGGGAGAGTAAAAATACTGGAAAAATCCACTTGATTCTCTCCAACACATCCTCACTCATCACACAAAAGGACAACACATGAATTTCTAATTCCATCTTCAGGAGCTTTAAGATTCTTAATCAACGCCCTGATTAGAGACGACAATTATTTTTGCAGCTGATTTGCATGTCAGACTTCCACTGATAATTAAGACACCTCAGATTTCCCTCTTTTTCCATTAAATTCCAACAATACTAGATCCATGACATATGTTCCTTGTGCAATTTATAAAGCCTGAGGCACGGCCAGATTTCAGATGCAACATTGATACTCCTGATGCTCCAAACCCTGAGGAGGTTTTGCTACCAGGATGATAATTGGCAAATCCTTTTTAGCAGCATTTATAGCATTTCTGGTCGCAGCAGCCAGGATATTTGTACCTTTTTTCACCTGCCGTGGGCCCAGCTCCTGGCATTTTACCCACAGCATGTGTTAGGTTGATTGCAGCGAAGCGGATGGTTGTATTAAACAAGACGGTGTCAGAGCACTTAACTTAGTCTCAGCAGAAAAATGCTGCATGGGGGGAAAGTGTTTTGATTTTCAGCTCCAAAAATTAGCCCAGGAGACCCAAACGACTCTGCAAATCTACTCCCCGCCCTCTCCATCTCCATTCAGCCCAACTCACAGCCTTGCAAGGGCAGTTGCTCACGAGACTTTTTTTTATTCCACTGCACAAGGGTGGATCTTTATCCAAATAACTCTCACAGCCCCATTTTCATAGAATCAGACTGGTTTGGGTTGGAAGGGACCTTTAAAGCTCATCTAGTCCAACCCCATGCAATGAGTAGGGTCATCTTCAACCAGATCAGGTCTCTCAGAGCCCCGTCCAACTTGACCTGAAATGTCTCCAGGGATTCTACCACCTCTCTGGGCAACCTGGGCCATGGTTTCACCACTCTCAGCATAAAGAATTTCTTCCTTATTGTAGTCTAAATCTCCCCTCTTTTAGTTTAAAACCATTTCCCCTTGTCCTGTCACTACAGGTCCTGCTCAAAAGTCTGTTCCCATCTTTCTTCTAGGCCCCTTCAGGTACTGGGAGGTCACTAGAAGGTCTCCCCGGAGCCTTCTCTTCTCCAGGCTGAACAGCCCCAACTCTCTCAGCCTGTCCTCACAGCAGAGCTGCTCCAGCCCTCGCATCATCCTCGTGGCCTCCTCTGGACTGGCTCCAGTAGCTCCATGTCCTTGTGCTGTTGGTGGCCCCAGCACTGGAGGCAGCACTGCAGGTGGGGTGTCAGGAGAGCGGAGCAGAGGGGCAGAATCCCCTCCCTCCCCCTGCTGCCCTCGCTGCTCTGGGTGCAGCCCAGGACACGGTTATTGGCCTCTGTGCTGTGAGCACATGTTACCAGCTCATGTCCAGCTTTTCATCCCCAGTACCCAAGTCCTTCTCCACAGGGCATCACTCAATTCCTTCATCCCCCAGCCTGGTTTGCCCAACCCAGGTGCAGGACCTTGCACTTGGCCTTGTTGAACCTCATGAGGTTCACATGGGCCCATTTCTCGAGCTTGTCCAGGTAAAATCTGGACCTTTTCAATAAAACCCTCAAAAAACCTCCTCGTTAGGAGCAGACACCAGCAAACATGATCCCCACGTACCACTAAAACCCACAGTGACCAGCTGAGAAACGTGTCCTCTTGGACAGGAAAGCAGAAGACAACAGCTCATGTGGAACCATGCTGAGATGCAGCCAAGTCCTTTTAAGATGTTGTTATTTCTTTGCAAAAGGATCCTCCAGGCCATTTTATATCATGTGTTAGGTTGAAAAACAGGAACTTGGCATTTCTAACAACTCCACAGCATGATACAAATGTGATTCATAGCCCGGTGCTTTCGTATTTATTCTACATTAAAACTACCAAAATACACTGTAGCCCATATAGATATTGTTTTAATTTCTTGAACATCTGACATTGATGCTGTTGCAAACTGCTTCGTAAGATGGCAATGCAGTTCGTAAGAAACCCTCTAGAGCAGAAATGTGCAGTAACAACCAGCTGGAAGAGGGTGTTTTGCTGAAATATTGATTGAAATAAAGGCATTTTGGGTGCCTCGGCTGCCTTACCTTCCTGATACAGCACGTGTAGGGCACCCCGCACGCCAGCGGCCCAGTGCCATTGCAGGAGTGGTACAGGTTAACCTCCCAGTCTCGGTACTCATCACCACCACAGCAAGAAAACTGCAAAAGAAAAAAAAGAAAAGAAGATAAGGAGAAGATGAGATGCCCAGTTGAACAAACTTCAACATCTCCAGCCCACCAACTCACCCTCCTGCCAGCCTCGCCCTGCGTCCCCAACACCACTTTGCAACACCAGCATTGAGAGTTCCGATTATTTTCTGGTTTCCAGAGATACAAATTTCTAAATACAAATTTCCAAATACAAATTTCTAAATATAAAGTTGAAGCCACCATTTAAAAAAATTAAAAAGTGAGTGTTTAACCCCATTTATCCCTATTTTAGAGGCGTGCGGCAGTTACAGTCGCGCACACGCGTGTATTGAGGCATCCTTGCTTTCACAAGCCCAGATCTGGCTCATTCATGCCTCACTGATTTAATTACAGGTGACTAATTCATCCTATTCCCTGGGCACGCAGGAGAGATGGCTCTTTCAGTGCCTTGAATGAATGTATTTCTTGGTTCTTGAAGGCAGCTCAGCTACTTCGTGCCATTCGACAAAATGCTAATAAGGTTCCTCAGTCTAACAGGGATTTCTCTTCCCGTCAAGTTAAATTAGAGATCAAATGCTACAGCTACAAAGGGGAAAAGCTTCTTTTTTCTTCTCTTCGCACAATAGAAAGAAAAAAAACAAAGTTTAATGAAAGTCATTTTCTGTTCTGCACAGAATAAAAGTGGGCTTATTATATAGAGAGACATCCCTTCTCTTGGTAAACAAGCTTGAATCTTTACATTTTTCCCCAGGAAAGAAAAGCCTCAAGTGGGCAGAAGAGGTGTGTGTGTTTGATAAGACAGAAAAAAACCAGGTTTTCCCCGTTTCTTTAAGCACCAAGGAGCAGTTTTTGGGAGAGGTTTAACCCTGTGACCATCTGCTCACCCTGCTGATGGGCTGGGGTGGGCTCCTGGCCAACCCCAGTAGGAAAAGACATCAGCTCTTGGGGTCTTTGTGGCCTCCTCCTGTGCCAAAATAGGCAGGTACGGCCAGGAGCAGCCAGCCCACAGATGTACAAATATTTCCTCACTTCTTACCTTGAACTCCTCTTTGCTTTTAATCCTTTTAATCAGTGAGGGAGACCAGCTGGCAAAAGTTGCTTTGGATGGAAAGAAGAGGAGAAAAGTACCTGAAGGGATTATTTGCTATTGGTACCTGTTTGATATCCCCACTCTGCAAAGAAGTTTTTGCTTTTATAACCCAGCAAAAATTGGTACAAAATCCTTCCAACGAGGCTCACCAGCTGCTGGGAAGCCTCACCGGAGTGTTGTTCACTGCAAAGAGAGTTTTGGCCCAAACTACTGTTGTGCCTGGATTTATTTCTCATAAGCTGAGACAGACTTCAGCGTGGGTTTTACTTTCACGTGGGCTCACAGAGCTCAGAAAATTATAACAAGCAGAAAAACCAAAGAGAGCCCAAAGAAAGAGCCTCACAGGTCAGATCTGAGGAGCTCTCTGTGTCGAGGATGATCACTGCTGCCAGCAGTGAGATGTGGGCTCATTACAGCTAAAACCATCGCCCTCAAACGAGCCATGCTGCTGAAAGCTGCCTTTAATCTTCCCCAAGAAGAAAGGAGGAGGTTTGCAATCGCAACACCCTCATCCCTCCGAGCTTTACTTTGAGTTTGGAGCAACTCAGGTTTGAGCAAGAACTGCAGCCCTGGCAGCTCTTTGAAATTCTAATCCTGTGCTCAGCCAAGTGGTTTGAACTCTCCCTTTACACCTGAGCTCAGGAAACCATTAAAAAAAGATAAAGCGAGGAGCAGCTGAGAGCTGCAGTTACTGACTTGGGGCAAACCTGGGCTTTTGAGTCATCGTGGTCTCCAGCCTCGCGTCCAAGGGCAGTACTCCAGCAAAAATGAGTGATAAAAACACCTAAGTATGATTTTCTTTAGGGCAATTTATTTCCATATCTCCTTGCTTGCAGGCAGCCAGACCTAGTAGGTGTCGATAGGTAAAACCACATTATTATTAACCATTCTCCTGCAAATGTAAAATATTAATGTCTGGTGCTCTGGACCATCATTACTCGTTATTCTTACTGTGTGATACTGGTTTCAGGGTGTGAAGGCAGTCGGCTCTAGTTTAAAGCATCACCTGAGAGAAGGTTTAAGCAAAATTTAAATCCTAAGGAGCGTAGTGTGGTTTTGCCTGACCTAAAGAAGCCGTGTGCCAGCTCACCTACGCATAGGCAAGGTTTTTAACGGGGAAAATAGCAAGAATAACCACTAAATAGTGATAACAGGCTGCTCTGAGCTTGTGTTTTAGCAAAAAAAAAACAGGTCTGGGTGCAATCCCTCCAGACTGTCTGCAAGTTTTCATCTTCCCAAAGTGAACTGGGCTGCTGGGATCCCATAAAACCAATTTCCATCCTTTTCAAAGCAGTTATTCCTCTGCATTGCTGAGGTCCTACCCTCAGGATGAAGCAGCTCTGCATTTCAATCGCTGACGGTGCTGCAGTTCCTGGTTTGGAAATCATATGCTAATGTAAAAGTTCACAGCAATGAGCTTTTTCTTATAAAGCTCCGTCTCTTGCTACGAGATAAAATGTGTGGATGTTAAAAGACTGAACAGCAACCCTGTAAGTGGCCACAACTTTTTAGTACAGCGAGAGACTTTGAGATTAAGATCTTCCCCGGAAAACTTTTAATAAAAAGTCAAGTGAAGAAGTAAATGGGAAAAATGTTGTAAAAATGGGGTGAGATTATATGATAAATGCCTGATCCTCACTTGTTTGGAGATACAGAGACCTTCCCGCAAATATATCTGCTTTATCTGGAGATTTGTGGTCTAACCTCCTTGCCAAGGATGGCTCCAACATGTACTTTCCGACTGCTCGCGGCAGCATCCATTTATCATTCATACAAAGAGGTCTGAACTACAGCATCTTAGAGAGGTTGGAGTAAAATTTGAAAAAGTTTCACATCTTTCTCAGAATCAGTTGTGTCTTAAGACCTTCAGAGGGCTCCCAGGCTTATTAATGTGCTGGGCTGAGTAGTGATGACTCCAAGAGTCAAAAGCAGGTATTTAAACCAAGAGAGGGGAGCGTGGAGGGCACCACTGGCCTTAAATTCCAACTACATCAAAGAAGAAGCTTCTCCATCTCCTTTTCTTCAAAGCGAGAGATAAGATTCATGTATTTATGATGTTTCAACCCATAATGAACGGAGAGAAATCAGGCTGAGGTGAGAACGTTCAGAGTTCACCTGAAAGCAGCTTTGCCGGCAAAGCCTGGCTCTGTTCTCCAGAACCAACCCAGGAGATGTAACATCACCGCAATTTCCCTCCTCCATCTCCAGTTTTTTGGGGTTTTTTTCCCACTTTTTTTTTTTTTCATTTGCCAAAAGCTCCGAGCCGAGCGCTTCCCTCTCACCAATCGAGGGTAAACCAAATATCCTGACTCAAAACATGAGTAAGCCCCCAGATTCCCAGGAGTGGCTTCTCATCGGTGGTGGAAAAGCAACCAAGCTTCTCTGAACCAGCTGCAGTGGATAATAACTTCAAATCCAGGTTTAATTGGCTTTTCACTGGACCTGGGGGGATGCATCGTTGCTTTGCTAAAGCTCAGCTACCTTGGGTTTCAAGAGACAAAAGGGAAACCCATCTAGTCTGGGCTCAACAGTAGGAATTAGGAAGGCATTTTAATTTAATGCTTAATTTAATATTTAGTATCTCAAGCAAACTACGTGGTACATAAAAGACAAAGCAACAGCAGCAACGTACCAAAAGTTGGGTTAAAATAAATAAATAAATTTGCAAGGATGGTTTTATCCACCTGCAGGCTGGCTCGAGGGTGAGGGATGGATCCTGCCAACTCCTGGCAGGATCTAAGCGTTAGGTATGAGACAGAATATGCAACCACACACGTGAAAAAATTAAAGCAGACTATACCAAGCCCCAGTATTGGACACAGCTCTCACCAGTCCCAGGAGCAGCTTGGTCCCAGTGCTGCCCATGGAGAGGCTGGAGGTCTCCTCTCCTTCCAACTACTGCATGAAAACACCTTACCTGTGATTTTCCCCATTGAGTCAAGGGTTTGGCCAGCTACTGATGACACCTCGAATAAGGAGACTTACCTAAGGTGGCCTATCTAAGGGTCATCACAGCCCTGAAGCAGCTTTAACATGTTATTTTATTCCTCCACCTCTCTCTCTCCAGGTTGGGGTAGCTATCAAAAAGCCTTTAGGTGGTAGGCACCAGTTTCCCATCATTCCAAGATTGGGAACTATAAATATCCTGGCATGGTCCATGCTGTGGTGTGCAGCAGAAGATGCTCCTTGCAGGGAACACAGAATAACTCACTGAAACCCCCAGCAGGGTGGGTTTGGAGAGGAGCACAACTCAAAACCGAGCACAAAGAGCAGTCCAAACCAAGAAAGATGAAGATGTTCAAGATAGATCAAGCAAGGTGCCCCAGGGATGGGAATAAACTCAAAAAATACAGGGAAAACTAACACTCCTGCTTCAATGAGGCACAGAGTCAACCACTCCTTGAAAAACTTCACCAGCAGACCTCCCCAATGCCACCCCCCTCCAAAACTGAACCTTTTCTTGTACAAAATCCAAGATGTTCTTGAAGTCAAGGTCATCGTAATAGTGTCTGATGCCCTCCTGGATGTTGGAGTGGAAAACTGCATTCATCTGGGGACAGAAAAAACCAAAACCACAGCTCACACATGGAAAAGGCACCAGGAAAATACTGCAAAACATGACTTTTTTTTCATAGCAAGTGTTGCCAGTTGTTACCGGAGTAAGAATTTAACCCGCATGCTGGCATGAGTCTATTTCTTGGGGCAAAAATCAGCATTTTTGAGTTCTCAGGGTTAGCAGCATCATTTTTGGAGCTCTCAGCAGCACCTCTATGTTTCCTGCACATGCAAGCAGACCCACGCACCTTTACCCACCCCGGTTTTCCTATTAAATTTAATTATTGAGGTGACTTCTTTGAAAGCTCTCTCAAGCTCTCCAATCTCATCGACTAACACGATTTTAACCGCTGGCAGGGGAGTTTCTGCTGCATTAGGAGGGGCTGGAGGAGGTGAAATGGGCTGTGACAGCCAACATCGCTGGTTCCACGGTGATTTATCTGTGAGATGAGCTACGTGCAGGTGCAGCAACCTCATCAGAACCCTCAATCTCTCCTAATCCCAACAAATCATTCAGCGATTCAATCGTGCCCTGAAAGGGAACGGTGCAGCCGGGCTGGGGCTCTCCCTGCTGCTCCTTCAGCCCTATCTCCGAGGACACTTTGACACATCAGGCTCTTCATATTAAACACTAATTGAATCGAAAATGTATTTTACAGATGCCTGGGAAGCTTATTAATGAGCTGGGAGTGGAGGTTCAAAATGTCCTATGCAAAGCCCAGCGCAGGTTTTGTCGTTTGACTCCTGACAAACCGCCAAGCAGAAATAATAATGAAGGAAAAAGGAACTTTTTTTTTCTGATTTAGAAGCAGGGGGGGGAGAAGAAAACATTGTTTTTCATAATTCACTCTGACATGAAAATTAGAGGTTGGGCAAAGTGGGAACAGGGAGAAGAATGTGGGAAAAAAAAAAGAGAACTGAAGGCACGTCAGAGCAGCAAACAAAGCCTGCCACCAGCGAGGGATCGGGCAAGGCGAGCTGGAGAAACCTGCACCAAATCGCTCATGGGGAAGTTTATTAAAACGTTAATTCCCAGTTTGCCCACCACTAAGACCAATAGAACAGGCAACAGCCGGCTTTTACCATTTTCTGCTTGTTTTCCCCCCAGAAAGGCTCACCCCATGATCCTGTTGCTCTCCAAGAAGACGCCAGCCCGGAGGCAATCTCTGTAATTAAATCTTGATTGGAAGGTGGGAGATAAATGTTGTAGGGTTAAATCATTAAGTTCTGGTTATGAGACCTCTCCGCTCCCTTCCCTTCAAGGACACCAAACCCGTTATCTCCGGTAATCTCCCAAAACCCATTTGCATATCAATAGAGCCCATTTCAATGTTCAGTTGCTTGGAGGCCACTAAATTCATTCCTCGTCCCTGCTTATTTAATACAAAATCCAATTAAATATGTTTTTAGCAAGTTTAATAAACAACCTTTGTTCCAAACGCAGATTTGTGCCTCTGAACAATTTTAGGTCAAGTGGATTCAGCGCTTGTCGGATCTTTCTTTTCTCTCTCCCTCATTGTTTGATTTTTAATTAGGTTTTGATATTGCCCGTTAAATTTAAATTAAGGGACAATTTAAGCGCTAATGGTTTCTACTCAATCCAGGAGTTTAATCGCGAGGCTGCAATCCCCTCTCCTGATGGCACCAGTGTTTCCCGTCACATCCCTGCAGTGCAGGATGGTGCTGAGCACCATCATTGAGGATCAAAGGTGGAGGCAAGCAGAGGATTTCATGCTGAATTTCACAAAAACACAGACCCCACGTGGCAGCACGTATTGATCTTCTGTACATGGGAAGGACTCGAGCAATCTGATCTTCCTTGGAGAAGCACATCTCTCCACCAGTGTGCCTTGTTTTTCAGGGATCAGAGGATTTCAGAGAGCTCTAGGAAGCTGCTGGGTGGAGTTGGCTGCAGCATCCAAAAGGCAATGGCCTCCCCAGTAGCCACGCTTCAACTCTGGGGCTCACCAAGCACAGAACTCCCAAACTCAATCTGTCTTTGGGGCTCACCAAGCACAGAACTCCCAACGCAAGCAGAGGATTTCATGCTGAACTTCACAAAAACACAGACCCCACGTGGCAGCACGTATTGATCTTCTGTACATGGGAAGGACTCGAGCAATCTGATCTTCCTTGGAGAAGCACATCTCTCCACCAGTGTGCCTTGTTTTTCAGGGATCAGAGGATTTCAGAGAGCTCTAGGAAGCTGCTGGGGCTCACCAAGCACAGAACTCCCAAACTCAATCTGTCTTTGGGGCTCACCAAGCACAGAACTCCCAACCCCAACCTTCAACTCTGTGGCTCACTAAGCACATAACTCAACCCCAACCTGTCTTTGGGGCTAACCAAGCACAGAACTCCCAACCCCAACCAGTCTCTGGAACTCACCAATCACATAACTCCAACCTCAACCTGTCTTTGGGGCTCACCAAGCACATAGCTCCAACCTCAACCTGTCTTTGGGGATCCCCAAGCACAGAACTCCCAACCTCAACGTGCCTTTGGGGCTCACCAAGCACAGAACTCCCAACCTCAACTTGTCTGTGGGGTTCACCAAGCACATAAGTCTCAATGCCAACTTTGATGGGTTTGAAAGCATCAAGCTGTTTGTACAAAGGGGAATTGATTTTTAGAGCCTGTAAGTAAGTATTTTGCATGTTGTTCTCCTGCCTTCTGCATTCATCGAGCCAGCAGAGATTGAGATCAGCTATTTAATCGTTTGATCGATTTTAAGAATAAGATGAAATTGAAAATGGCCAGGTTTCTTCAGCAAAAGGCAGGAGGCCAGAAAGGACATCCGTTGGAAGCATTTACCATCTCACCAGCTCAGCTATTACTCAGATCCATCCTCGCAAATGCAAGCCAACAGTTAACGTAATTGAGGTGAGGAGCTTAATGAGTCCTCAAGAGAAAAAAAACCCAACAGGTTTTTGTCCAAGAGTCTGCACAGGGAGTTGTGGTTGCAGCAGGTGCTCTGGGTGGTGCTGGAGATCCATCACAGCTCTGGAGCACGATGGGCAGCCCCAGAAGATGAAGAACAATGAAAACCTTCCATTTTCAGGGCATACACTAGCAGATACATGAGGATTTTCCTCGCCGATGAAACACGAGGCTGCAGTTTGTTGCCGTGCGGCATCCAAAGGTCTCCTACTTGCACCCACCTTGTTTTCAAAGATGATTTCGATGAATATCAGCAGCAGCTCTGTGAGGAAGATCACCAGAAGGACCCAGAAGAACTGCAAAGAGAAAGGGAAGGATTAGCCCAGCTCCAAGTCAGGCTGTGTCATCTGTCAGTGGTTAATCACGAGGGAGACCTGGAAACCGAGAGCTGCTTCGAAACACTTTGAAATCAGATCATTTCATTACGAGGTCCCCAGGGAGCTGCAAATCTCTTCCAAAGATCTCGGTCCTAACAGGGAAAGCAGTTTGCTCCCTTGTAGAAAGCGTGGCAGGAAGGAAGGATGGATAGATGGATGAATGGATTGAAAAAAGAAACCAGATGCAATTTGAATGACCACATTCTGCACAGGGAAAGGGGTAAAGTGGATGCAGTGGGAGAAAATGTTGTGTAGATACAGGTGTGCAGCGTCCCTGTGTGATGGGATGCTGGCGCTTGGTTGAACATGGATGTTTCCAAGCTGAGCATCCAATGGAGGATCATCCGTCCCCCGGAATACGAGCAATAACTCATCCCTCTGCCAGAACTGATTGGGGCAACAAATTTAGGCTGGAAGTCAATGTCCTGATGGAGCAAACGACTTCATCTAGAAGGTCTGATGTTCTTGCAACCCACATCTATCAGTCTCCTAATGCTTTGGTCCCTATCTGAGAGGTCCCATTGGACATCACATCCAACTTTGCAGAGGATGGAGAGCAAAGCTCTGCTCAGCTCACACTCGTCTCCCCAAGGCTTCCTCCATCAGCAGCTTTGGAGACTCACCAGGAAAAAGAAGAAGATGGAAAGTTACCATGGTAACCAGCTAAAAAATCCAAAAGCAAGTTAAAAAAAAAACCCAACAAAACAAAACAAAAAGGGGGAGAGAGGAAATTTCTGACCACGATATTCACTTTGACTATCGGGTTATTAGAACCAGCACAGGGACCTGCACGCCCAGAAATTATTTCCTGAGCTCAGCAAAACCAAAGCGCCGTTGAAGCAAAACACAACTTCACGCCCCAAACTATCGAGGTTTTGAATTAATCACCTACCAATGAGTTTTGCACCCTGCTTATTTGCTCTGAGCCAGCTAGTGTGGTCCCACTGGAGGAGCAGCACCGCTTTCAACACCAGCTAAATCAGCTTATAACCGGCTGGGTATAATTAGGCAAGGAATCCCATAATTAAGGAATACAATTAGCACCTGTTATCTCATAAGGCAGAGATGATATGCAAAATGCTGCACACACATAAGCTGCTAAAACATGAGTTTGCTTCAGGAGGAAGCCCAAGGCGGCGCAGTTCATGGTTTCACCAAGCTGGGGGTGTCTAGATCTCACCATGCTGCAGCAAGTAGTGAAAAAAAAAATTCAATTTTTGAAATATTTTTGTTCTTCAACCTTAGATAAAACCCAAGGAAAAAAAAATAAATAATACTTTGTCCTTTGTTGACCAGTGCAAAATCTTACCAATCCCACTATGAGCAGAGACAAAAGACTGTGGCTTCAAAGTCCAAGTGGGGACCTTGGACACTGTGTTCATGGTCAGACCAGTGCACCAAGGAACGCCTAAAAATCAGGAGGATGCAGGAGGCAGAGCCTTTCTTCTTGCCAAACCCATGGGACACTCCTCTGAAGCACCAACCCTGTAGCTCTTCCCAGAAATCAAGATTTTTAACCCAAGAGACCCCTTGTGCAGGTTGCTAGACAGTTTTTCGGCTCTTTCTAGTGTTTTGGCCATTGTGCACCAGATTTGGTCCTCCACTCTGTTCACCTTTTTTGATCTCAATTTCTGTGGTACAACCAGTCAAATCAAGATAGAAAAGGCAAGGTTTACATCATACACACACAGAATCCCAGAGTTACCGATTGGAAAAGCCCTTTAAGCTCATCAAGTCCAACCATGAACCCAACACTGACCAGTCCCCTATGACTAACCCATGTCCCTCAGCACTGTGTCTACACGACTCTTCAATCCCTCCAGGGATGGGGACTCCACCACTGCCCTGGGCAACCCCTTCCAATGCCTCAGAACCCTTGCAGCAAAGAAATTCTTCCTCACATCCCATCTCAACTGCCCTGGCCACAACTGGAGCCCATTTTCTCTTGTCCTGTCCCTTGGTCCTTGGTTGAACAGACCCCCCCCCACCTCTCTCCCCCCTCCTCCAAGGGACTTGGACAGAGCCACAAGGTCTCCCCTCAGCCTCCTTTTCTCCAGGCTCAACACCCCCAGTTCCCTCAGCCACAAGGGAACTCAGCACACTTGTGCTCCAGACCCTTCCCCAGCTCTGTTCCCTTCTCTGGACATGCTCCAGCACCTCCATGTCCTTCTTGGACTCAGGGGCCCAAAACTGAGCCCAGCACTCAAGGTGCAGCCTCACCAGTGATTCCCAGTCCAAGGGGTCCATCACTGCCCTGGTCCTACTGGCCACACGGTGCTGATCCAGGCCAGGATGCCCTTGGCCTTCTTGGCCACCTGGGCACTCTGCTGACTCATGTTCAGCCGGGTATCAACCAACACCCCCAGGTCCCTCTCTGCTGATCGGCTCTCCAGTCACTCCTCCCCGAGCCTGTCACGCTGCCGGGGGTTAATTCAACTCAGCCTGCTCTGTGCACAGTGAAATCAAGGCCGGTATTTCAGCTCCACGTTTGATATCTGATTTATAAACAATCGGGGACGTGCTGTGCAGATGTCCATGCGATGCTGGTTGTCCCTGGCTATTAGAAAAATGATGACTGTATGTGGCTTTCAAATGAGGTTCACAGGGAGCAAATCCCACCATTTCCAAGAGAGCAAGCCTCCAAAAAAGCTTAATTATGGTTTTTACAAATGGGGGGAAAGTGCCAGCATTAATTGGGAAGAAGGACACAGCAGATGCCGATTGCAATTCCTTGCAAGAGGGAAACTGCAAACCTGGGAAGTCACATAGGTGATGCCCAGCTCCTCCTGGACACCTCGCAATACGTAACCTCACCTTCAAAAATCCCACAATTTCCCTTATAATTTAAAGAAGATTTGCAAGAAAAGCAAGAACAAACTCAATCTCCAGCACAAGCCTTGGGAATGTGCAACCCGAGTGAAAATCAGCTTTTCTTTCCCCAAAATAACGGCCGAAGGGAGTGTGCAAACCCTCGCCAGCTGCACAGATGTAGCCCAGAGTGGCACTTTTTTTTGCATCGACAAGGATTGCAGCAGCCACTGGTAACTGTAATGCATATTTAGGTGTGAAACTGCTGGTAACATCCACAAATATCCCTTTTAACTAGTGCATTGCAGCCCTCGCTGTCCACCAGACTGAATAAATCAGCTTTTTCTTCCTTAAAAAGACCCCGGTAACAAAATGGAGAGCAAAATACTACATTAAACAGCATTTCATCCTGCCTTGAGCTGCAGCAAGTTAAAAATAAATAAATAAATAAATAAATAAATAAATAAAAAAGCCCAAAGCAGTGTGGGGAGGAGCTGCTTTCCCCCCCCAGTTTTTACAAAAATTCACCTTTTGCATGGAAGCGGTGGCACACGAGCGAGCGGCCGTGCCTCCACGGCGTGACCCTCCGGCCGAGCTGCACCGCTCCCATCCCCGAAAGGAGGCAAACCCTGCGGGAGAGGGACTGGGAAGGTGCCTGAGGATCTCACCCATCACCAGGTGTAAAGCAAAGCCCAGCTTTCACCAAGAGAAATTCCCCAATAAAACCTTCATCTGACTCGAGATGCTGGTGCAGGGGGAAATCGCTCGATTCTTATTAAATTAACACTCGCCGCAGCCAGCTCCTTTTAAAGAGCTCATCAATCCAAAAGCTCACAATGAATTACGCTGCTTAATTCCCTCAAATACCAGGAAAAAATGATTAATCACCCCCGTGCCCATGATCAGCGAAGTTCTGAGTCGCTCCTTCCCTCCTCTAACAAGTCTCCAGTGCCGTTATGTTCATCGTTCATCTCTCCTGAAGCCAAATCGAACGCAGAAGGAAAGCGCCCGGGGCCCACGTTGTGCCTCAGGTTTAAAGCCTCGTTCCAATTTGAGGAACAACCCCTTTCATTAGGGATAAGCCGTACAGAGGTTACCTGCAGCGATCCTTTCCCGAACGTCCTCTGGGTGTTTGGTTTTCTGCCACCTCTGTATGGCAAACAGGATGTCTTATCATAGATTCACAGAATCGTTTTGGTTGGAAAAGACCTTTCAGATCATCGAGTCCAACCATGAACCCAACACTGACCAGTCCCCTATGACTAACCCATGTCCCTCAGCACTATGTCTACATGACTCTTCAATCCCTCCAGGGATGGGGACTCCACCACTGCCCTGGGCAACCCCTTCCAATGCCTCACAACCCTTTCAGCAAAGAAATTCTTCCTCACATCCCATCTCAACTGCCCTGGCCACAACTGGAGCCCATTTCCTCTTGGCCTGTCCCTTGGGCCTTGGTTGAACAGACCCACCCCCACCTCTCTCCACCCTCCTCCAAGGGACTTGCACAGAGCCACAAGGTCTCCCCTCAGCTTCCTTTTCTCCAGGCTCAACACCCCCAGTTCCCTCAGCCACAAGGGAACTCAGCACACTTGTGCTCCAGACCCTTCCCCAGCTCCGTTGCCCTTCTCTGGACACGCTGCAGCACCTCCATGTCCTTCTTGGAGTCAGGGACTTGTTCAGTGAGCTGGCGTTTACTATATAGTGTGTTTTAGTGGTTTTTTCTATACAAATGTATAGAATAAAAGTAGCTGTGGATCTCAGATTTGAGGTGGAGCAGCAGCTCTCTGGAGCAGAGGTGGAACTTTCAACTTTGCTTGAGAAGTGTTTGAATTGATTTGCATTGTGGACTATTACTGAAAACTACTACTTTGATAGGAAAAGCCAGAGGGAACACCAGCAGTCCAGAGAATCCTCTCACAGAATCATCAAATCTTGTGAGTTGGAAGGGACCCACAAGGATCATCGAGTCCAACTCTTGCCCTAGAATAGATTTTGGGCAGGGCAGGAGGGCTCTGGAAAGCTGAGTGTGATTCATCTCACTTATCATCAAGTCTAATCTCCCAGAAGCTAACAAACCACCTGAAATACTGTGTTGGTCCAAAGGAAACGCTTCCAGCTGTGGGTCTGGCTGCTAGAGGGGTTCAAACCTGCTGCTGCTTCATTTCCAGACCACGAGCAACGTGCAGACACCTCCAATTTCTCAGCCTGAACTTGTCCTCACCAGACAGAAAGGATGAACATGGAGCAGGGATGAGTTGGAGGCACCAAAGCTGAGGGATGAATCAGCCACACATGGATTTATTCAGGAGTCAGCCCAGGGAAAAAAACCACAGATAGAGGCTGAGCATCACTCCTGAGCTCAGATTTACTCGAGACACCTGTGGCTGGGGAAAGTTTAGAGATGCCAAGCCCAAGTGTGACTCCAAAGGGATTTTGGATGGGAGGGGGATGCTCTGTTTGCCAGGGATGAGGCAGGGAAAGGAGGAGACATAGCCAGTAGGATGGAAAAGCTCCTGGAGCAACATAAAAGTACCAGAAAAATCTGTGATGTTTATTTAATATGAGCAACCTCCGTCTGCGAAACGCTGCTGTGATCTCACAGCGTGGCCAGGGAGAGCAACTGGCTGCCACAACTGCAGGGGAAAAAAAAGTTAAAAAATAGAAAATCTCCAAAAAGTGCCAGAAGTTTCCCACGTGGGTTGATAAGGGAAAATATTTGCTTCTTGATAATCCATTTCCTACTTCATTTCAGTCCCAGGAAAGGACGAGATAATAAGAGCGATAACGGGGATGATAATTTCTAGAGAGCCCATGATACAAGGCAAAATGTAAATAAATAGACCTATAAATAGATTCCCAGATACTTTGCAACAGGATACTGGGAAAGCTGAGGCTGAAGATGCTGCTCTTGAATCCTTCTGTCCTCTTGATGAACTTAATATTAAAACAGTATGGGCAGATCATAAATAGTTGCTGAATTTAAGAAGTTAAGTGGGTTTTTTTTCTGAGAAAAAGCTACTGGTCATACTTAACAGAAAGGACTCTACAAGCCCCGTATAATGAGACCATATAGAAGTGGATGGAAGAAGAACAGAGGGGTTTGAACCCCCTCTGCAAAGGGTGGAGATGATTTGATCCTCGTTCCACGCTCCGTTAAACCCCTGTGGGAACAGGTACATTCTGCATCCACACAAATAAACCCCCCAACATTTTGGTTTTATCCATTTCGATAGCGAAGGAGCTGAGTCAGCCCCACTGAAGCCAGCCCAAGAAAAGGGTTTGGGTCAATTAATATCAAAGTGGGAACAGGTCGTCAAGGGATGAAAAATCTAGACTTGCTGCTAAAGATGAAAAGAAACTTGTGCAGTTTAATTTATCTTCCCATAAAGCAGGATCCCCTGGGTTGTGCATGCACAGGAGTTCACAGGATGGCGGTTCCCAGGTTTCATAGAATCATGGAATTGCAGAAGGTTGTGAGTTGGAAGGACCCACAAGGATCATGGAGTCCAACTCCTGTCCCTGCACAGGACAAGCCCAACATTCACACCATGTCCCTGAGGGCCTTGGCCAAATGCTGCTGGAATCTTGTCAGGCTTGGTGCCATCAGCACCTCCCTGGGGAGCCTGTTCCAGTGCTCCACCACCCTCTGCCTCAAGAACCGTCTCCTCATGGCCAACCTACACTCCACTGCCACATCTTCCTGCCATGTCCTCTGCTCCTGGCATTTGTTGGTGGCCAGAGAGAAGAGATCAGCGCCTGCCCCTCCTCTGCCCCTTGGGAGGAAGTTCTAGACCCCCATAAGATCTCCTCTCAATCTCCTCTTCTCCAGGCTGAACAACTGGGGCATCCGGAGCGGGAACCAGTTGTTCCCTCTTGATAAACAGGGACAGATCAGGCGTGTAGCCATGTGAAATGCACCCGATGCCAACGTGTGCGATAAATAAATCTTTCACTCTACCTGGGAGGCCACTAAATCATCCTCTTAGCAAGTCCCTGCTGACTCCTCTGCCTTCCTTGAGACCAGCCATGGAGCAGTTCCCAATTCACACGAGCACAGAAATGCAAAACCAGTTGCTTTTGTCCCCAGATTGAAACTTCTTCCTAATGACATGTTCGAACTTTCCCCCACGCAGAGTGGTCCTTTCTGAGGGTTTGCTTTTCTTCTGAAAGACACTTGCACGCATCCCTTCCTCTGAAAACCCCAAATAATTGTTTATTCCCACGTAGGAACAGCTTTCATCATTGCTTTGAAGCAAAAAAACCAAACAAATCTGTCAGGAATGTCTCCTACACAGATTAAACAAGGACAACAAAGCCCGGATGAAGAGATTTTGCAGAACATCTCCTGTTTTAGCAATGCAGCAATAACCCTCTCTGCCCAGGACACTGTTTAATTCATGCAAAGCATGTTATTTTATTTAGGGGGCGTGTAACTCACTCCTCCTGCCCATCCACCCAGCTTGGGGCTCATAACTACCCCTTACCTGAGTTTCACGCACAGATTTGCCAAGCCTCAAGTCAAAACACACATTTCTTTTATGCTTCATGAGCTAAATAACCAAGAAGTCTGGTTTTAATCCCAAAAGGGCCGGTAGTTTTGCAAAAAAACCCCAAGAGTCCTGGACATGCAGCGTGATCCACGCCCCAGGTACCAGCCCTACCTCCACCACATCCTGCAGATGCCCGTTCTGCCCCTTTGAAGACCAAATGTGCTCCCTAGACTTGTCAAATCCCCCTTTTTTCACCCCTTTTGGGCTTTTGTAGCCTGCAGCTGGGTCCATTTTTGGCTGCTGTTAAGCCTTTGTTGGCTGTAGCCTTGCTACCCTCCACTCCCATCTCTAACCAGGACGGATACTGGAGCTAGAACACGCTCATGGTTCCCAAAAACCCAAAGAAAAAGAGGTTTTTATGAACAGGGATGGATATTGCCTCTTAGACCCCCCTTCCATCCAGTTCCATGAGCGATGGCTCCTTTCAAATCTCATTTATTTCAGAATTTGAGGGCCAAGCAATCAAATTTCACCTCTTTCCAAAGCTCTCCGTATCTGTTGCTTTCCCTTCAATCAGGAAAAATATTTCAATGGCGCAATCGGCTCGATTCACCGCACCAGGCAATTCGCTGGAAACTCTTAATGCAGATGAAACCACTTGGATGCTATTAATATCATCTCAGACTTTGCAGAAACCTCTCCTCAGTCTTATTCGGGTGCTCACCAGTATCTCTTCATCATGCAATGGGTAGCATCGATTTTGAGGGCTGCTGAGGAACCACCAGCAATTCTCTTTAGGGAGTAAAAATCCAGCACGAGGTCCCTTTTATTTATTACAAATTCATATTGAGAAGGTAACTCCAGAGATGTCCATAAATAATCCACGCTTAGAGGATTTTTGGAAGGATTTTGTAACATCAATCCTCTCTTGGGCTTTCCAGAAGCTGTGAAGCCTCAGTAATTCATTGCAAGGATGATTGTTATTATTGCAACAGCTAATTTAGTGATGAGATTAAAAAAGAAAAGGGGGGAGCACCGAGGAAAGAAATGCAACGTGCTGGGAGTTTGCTGGCGACGCTCGACGTACCAGGCTTGGGAAGAAGAAAGTTTCCTTTTTGTTGCTTGCAAAACCTTCCCAAACTGCTCCTAGTGATGGGGGACGCTGCAAGAAATTCAATGTGAAAGTGCCAATAATTAGTGTGGCAAAAGAATTATTAACTCCCCCAGGGCTCCAGCCCCCTCTTCTCCCTCAGAGCCAAACCTTGGCCAAGCAAACCCTTGTTTAAAGCACACTGTGGTGATTCAAAAGCCCCAGTCCAGAGGTGAGCAACCCTTCATGCAGGAGATCAACCACAATTCCTTGCACAAAGCTCCTCCTGCCACCCAGGGTTTTCCTACTTGGTTTCAAGCAAATGAAATAATAATAATTAAAACCGGTTGAAAACCACAGATTTAAAGGAGAACAAATCAGACGCGGAGAGCTGGGTAAAAAGTGCTGGATAAAAAGTGCTGGAGGGTCCCTGCAAGGATTCTTCTGACTGTATTTTGGGGGGATTTGGGTGTTAGAGGGTTTTCAGGTCTGTCTCACCCAGGAGAAGGCTGCTCGTCATGCAAATAGGGAGCAGGAAATGCTGCCCATGGGGAGCGTCGGTACCTGCCTGCTCCAGAGCCCTTTCCTACCGGATCCAATCCCAGGCACAAAGCTGGGACTCTCCTCCTTCCATTCAAAGCCTTTGCTCCCGAGTCCGGGATGTTTTCAGCTGCCTCAACAATCCCAAACACTCCCTGCTGCACCAATGTCAGGAACTATTCATTTATCTACCCCTCTGCACGGCTAAGCAGAAAAAAAATCAAGAAAGTGGTGTTTTTGTGCAGAGAGCCTGCAGACAGAGCGCGCTACGTAATCAGGGGGCTCAGGAAGAAAAGAGAAATAGCTGCAGATCTCTGAGCAAACCTCTGCAGGAAGGAGTTTCTTCAATTGTTTTTTTGTTGTTGTTGTTTTTTCAGCAGGCTTTATTTGTGTGCTAATTATCAGGAATTCATTTTTTGGAGAGTTAAAGCAGCACCATTGAAACCTGCTGATATTGGAATATCCAGAGGAAACTTATTGTGGACACAGGGAATGGAGCCCTACCTAGGGCAGTAGACTCTGGACCCTTCAATAAAGAGAAATGGGGTTTTGCAGTGATGCTTTGCACTAAGCAGCCTCCAAATAACCTAAAATTCCCCCACAAGTGGACAAAAGCAAGCGGAAAAATGCTTGGTGACCTTTTATTTATGAAGTGTTCCACCACGCTCAATGCATGATGTCCATCACACTGCCAGAGCCACCCAGGACTGCCATCCCGGTGACCGACACTGCCCTGGTTTATAATACACCCCGTTTTGGAGGAGGTTGGAGGTACCTGACCTCCAAAATCTGCATCTTTTGCAACCAAACCTGCAGCCCCTTCTTCAAAAGCTGTATCTCGCCCACGGGAAAACCCACACCAGCAGGGTCTCCTGCTGTGGCTGGGGGC